>NC_133237.1:9057409-9360136 GCF_040436345.1 Pagrus major
ATATGAATGAAGCCAAACACAACATATGCATCACTGCCCACCTGTGAGAGCAGCAGAGCAGCAGCATGGCTGTTCAGCTGACCGATGTTCTCCTGGTTGTAGTTCAGTTCCTGACCAGAGAGGGGCAGCGTCTCTCTGAGCACAGCTGAGCTCAGCACCTGAAGCTGCTCCACAGGTGATGAGAGGAGGGATACAAGCCTCTTCTGAAGCTCTGGAGGCAACCTACGGTCGATGACAACGGTGGACAGTGGCAGAGGTGTTATGAATAAAAGGTCAATAGGGAAATAGAAGGAGAACATTGATGAATGGGAAGGTGGCGCTCTTTGTGTTTGTGCATGCTAGCTGAGAGGGCAGGTGATCGCCACAGACAGTGAATAAGACTTTAGAGAAAAGGGAAAGAAAGAGAGGATGAAGGAGTGAAACAGGAAGGCTAATTCAGGAGAAAGTTGAACTGAATGAAGACAGGAAGGTGTGAATGAATCATGAGTCTGAAATGTGCAGATTAAACTGAAATAGTGGCTCTTGCGTGCTGTATGGGAGGTTCAGATAGGAGCTCTTACGTCCTGGTGTACTTGGTGGCAGAGAGGATGAGGTGCAGCCTCTGCAGGGAGTCCACAGTCTCATGACCGAGCTCCTTCCCCTGGAGCAGCTTGATGAGTCTGCTGTGAAACTTGTGCAGCTCAGACTCCTGGATCTCCCTGGAAATGACACACAGAGCACCTTGTTTGGTCACTATAACATCCTCTGAGACTTATTGCTTTAACATTGTGACACCTGATCTGTTTGCACAATATTAATGAACTCCACTTTTGATATTTGAGCAATACTTGTTGGTACTTCGGTCTTTTGCCATAAAAAAAACAGGAATCTCAAATATTTCCGGTTACAGTCTCACGAATGCAAACTCGTTCCTCTTTTGTGTGCAATGTTTTTAACTGAAAGTTTATTTTTGACAATTGACAGAGTAAATACCGTAACATTGCAGAAACAGGCGTCATAATGAAATAAACATCTGTTAGCTGTAGTCCTGCCTGTGAACTGAGCTGTGAAAATGAAGCTAAATGGACGCAAACATTAAAAGTTTAAGTCACACAGTGACACTTTGACAGGCTAGCTAGCGTTAGCATAGTTAGCATAGCCGAGTAAGTGACAGCTGAACAGAAGAGCTGAAGATGGCGGAGAAAGTCCCCCTGTCGTGCTTTTCTTACCTCGCTTGTCTTATTAAACTCTCTGAGCCGTGAGAGTACATTTTGAGAGAGAGTCGGGCATCCCTCTGCTGCCTCTGTCTGCAGCGGAAGGTAAACAGTGCGCTCGCTAATTGAGTCCTGACTGGAATCACATGACCATCACTTTGGTTCCGTCGTCACCCTTCACGCGATGGAGCAGCTCTGTGAAGATGGAAACTCACTCACACTAACTGCAGCCACACACCAAAATACACATAATCATTATTAGAATTACAATTATTATTATATATGCATATATATATATTTTAATATAATGTGAGAAAAGAGTGTTTTTTAATTGTTTTGTTTTGTTTTTTTAGGTAAATCAATTCACTTTAAGATCCCTTCCAATAAGTTTCTTTGCATTTCTGTTTCACATCCTTAGTTATTGTTCTTTAACAGTTCATTGGTCTAAATATAGATATAGTTCAACACAATCATCTTATTTTACTGTTATGCAAATTATCCACAGGGCTGCATTTTATTCATCCCATGAGGATCATCAGTAAAGACTATATCTTAGAGGAGGTTATTTAACTTCATCTTCTCTCACTGATATTGAAGGAATAACGCTCATAATTTACAACTTTGTTTCCTGTACTCATCGGCTAAAGAAACAATGCAGAGGGCTTTTTAAAGGCCATTTATTGAAGTACTTAAATGCAATTTCTTTAGGTTATTGCACTTTACTATTTCCATTTGTATTACCTTTCAATAACTCTACTTAACCATTCTAGAGTAGGGTACAGTTTAATCTACATTTTAGATATATCATACAGTTTACCTGCTGTTTATGGTCTTGTCTAAACCTAATACTCTGCAGATAACGATTAAAAGGATCTGTATCCACCATTAAGGATTGTTCTGATTAAGTAGGCTAACTAAAAGTTACTTAAGTATAAGTATACCACATTATAAAATAATCCATTAGAAGGTAAGTATGGCATGCAGATTTTATTTACTGAGGGTAGGTAAAAGAAGGCTCTACAGAGGTATTATATCAAAAGTAAAAGTGCTCCTTTTCGATATAAAAATACTCAATTTCGGTAAAAAGTCCTGTAGGCAGTGAAATTTAAACTTAGGTAAAAGTACTATCTTCAAAATGTAGTTAAAGTAATACATGAAAATGTACTCAAAATGAATAAAAATAACCTCTATCAGTTTTATACTTATATATTACATTATTGTATTATTGTCTTGCAGTTATGTGTAGGCAACATTTTACTGTTATAGTCGGTGATATTGGAGTAAAGTTTATACTTGAATGTTTTCTGTTGGGTAGTTTAACCAGTGATGGAATGTAACTAAGTACTTTTACCAAAGTACTGTGCTTAAGTGCAATTATGAGGTACTTCTACTGTAATTGTGTATTTCTGGTTTTTGCTACTTTATACTTCCACTACACTACAGTTTGTAGATAAATGTTATTCTATTTTACTCCACTACATTTATCTAATAACTTTAGTTACTAGTTACTTTGCAGATTACATGCTGCAAAGTAATCTGTTTTTAAATGAATTTATCTTTTCAGCAGTTTGATTAAAGAACAGTGATTATCAGAAAAATAATCTGTCGACCGATACTACTAGTACTTTTGATACTTAAGTTCATTTAATATCAGATACTTTAAGACTTTTACTCAAGTATTCATATCGGTGACTTTCACTTTTACCAAAGTAATACTTTAACATGATAAATTTATTTTTACCCAGGATGAGCATGACTCTTGAGTACTTTTTATAACACTGAGCTCAATGATGGAATGTAATTAAGTATATTTACTCTAGTACTATACTATAACTAAGTACAATATTTAAGTACTTGTACTTTCCTCGAGTATTTCCGTTTCCTGCTACTTCATACTTCCACTCCACTACATTTTTGAGACAAATACTGTACTTTTTACTCACTACATTTATTTGATAACTTCAGTTACTAGTTACTTTGCAGATTACATGTTACATCAGAGCCTAAATAGCACATTTTAGATTAATTCATACAATTGGATTTCAACACTGGTTATCAGAAAAATGCTGAATGTCAGATCCAACAATCAGTCGACAAAACTTGTGAATGTATCTGAAAATGACTTTTACTTGTACTTTTGATATGAGCACATTTAATATCATCAGTGATTCACTTTTACCAAAGTAACACTCGAACACAATATATTTACTTGACTTGACTATGACTTCTGGGTACTTTTTACAACACTGACTTTAATCTATTAATAAGATCATATTGTTTGTGTATGGAAACTCTGTGGCTGTAAATAGCTGTCATATACCTATATACAGGGAAAAATGTAATACTTCTCTTTGAAATGTTGCCTTGTGGAGTGATAAAAAAGTAAATAACAATTGTACCTCAGTTTTTCCATGTTGTGACAAAAGATTCACCTGTTGCTAAGCAGCTGGTGAGGTGTGCTAGGATATAAAAAGCATCTACAGGACTTTTCCTGACCACTGATGAAAAAATAAGTCACCAGGCGTTTTGTAATGTTTTGTGTGTCTAGACCGGTGAGACTGTCTGTGATGGTGACACAGTGAGAGTCTTCCTCTCCTCTCTGCTGTCACTCAACTTGTTATTTCCCTCTGAGCTCACACCGCCTCCACTCTCTCTCTCTCTCTCTACTCCTCTCTCTGCACCTCTCTCTCTCTCTCTCTCTCTCTCTCTCTCTCTCTCTCTCTCTCTATGTCTGTCTCTCTCTCACTCACCCTCTGCCTCTCTCACTCTCTGTCTCTGTGTCTCTGTGCGTCTCTGTATCTCAGACAGCTCCCATGCGCTCCTCAGCTGCGTTAAAAGTCCTCTCTCCGTCGGATAATGGAGACAACCTGAGCCTCTGGGACTGTCGGTGAAACAACCGGATTCTTGATTTAAAAAACAAACAAAAAACAACAACAACAATCGAGAAAACAACCAAAACAAACAGGCCACCACTCCTCGGCCGGGTTTAATCTGCCCTGGACTCTCTGGACTAAACTTGCACCGCAGCTCAGGTAGGTAAAATCATCATTTCCTTCTTGTCCGCGGCTTTTAAGTGTCCATGCATTCAGAAGAAAAAAGAAAAAAAAAGAGAAAATATGTTAGAAAAGCTGTCGATCAAGTTTTTAAACGTGCGTCAGTTTGAATGGAAAAAAGGCGAGAAGCCGCAGCCTGTCACAATATGTGTCATATCTGTCAAGCAAGCAGCAAACACACGGTAGACTTTCACAGCCTCGACACCTCGCCTGTGTGTCCGGTAAAAGCTGCTCAGTGAGTCGGCACCTGCTCCCCTGTGTTCACCTGCAGGCTGGAGCAAGGCTGACATCTTCTTGGCTTGAAAACGGAGACAGTTATTAGTTTGGTAACGCAATATCTGAGTTCCTGTCATCGCTGAGACTTTATCAAAATGTTTGGGATTCCAGGAGCAGGTGCAGGAGACAGAGGGACCCTGTGGAGGGAGAGCCAGGGAGATGCAGATGCAATGAACGCCATCGTTGATGCTGGAATGTGTTGCAATATGAAAGGAAACTGTTTATAGTTATGCACAAGAGAAACAAAACTTTCACTAACACAGGAAGACATAATTCAGTTACTCTTTGAGGCCAAGCAGCTTCTAGAAACCAAGCTAATTAGACTATTTGTCTGTGTGACATTATATTATCAGGGGCAGTTATGTTATGTAGTCTTGGAGAAGAAATTCAAACTCTGAGTTTTGATATTTACAATATTAATGAGGTAATAATACAAACAGTTTTTTCCATAGGTGAATAAACAAGCTGTTCTCAGAGGAAAATAAGGTCCCCAGAACACTGTTTGAAGCTAGAAAGGTGGCAGGGTCCGCCACATATAAACAAAGTAAAACAGTATGAAACTGTTGTCCTTTAACGTCAGTTTGTTTATTTAGTTTATTCAGTCATGAAAATGGAGAGAGTTTGTATTTACTTTGTTTAAGCATAAATAAAGTCAGTCAGTGAAGATCTTTCTCCTCTGATTAAAATTCCCCCCCTAAAACTACATACTGCACCTTTAAAACTAAGCTGACTATTTCAATCAAATCATACAAGGTGCACATCAGCCGTTAGAAGAGCCGGGTCTCACTCCCCTCTTTCTCCACAGACAGGGTCCACATATCAAATTCCTATAAGCTTCTGCTGGACAATAGAGCCTTTATGATGGTTCGTACACCTGAACCAATCATATCTGCCTATCAGCTGGCCGGCCGGCCAATCCCAGTCCAGCGCACCGACAGGGAGCCAGGACACAGCCCCTATAGAATCAGTGAGCCTTGTCTCACTGTCTCAAGCTCTGTGTTTGAATCGTCTTCTCTGAGTTTGTGTGAAGCTTTAGAAGAGAGCGAAGCGTTAATTTCAACCCTGAAGGACGTGATCGTGTACGTGCCAGAACATAATACAAACTGTATGTGTCGTACAGTGGAAAGCAAAATGTTCTCCAGATTTTGTGCACTGATATTAGATTGCATCATAATCTTAACTCACTTACTTACCGATACTACCGATAGGGAGAATAAAATGTCTGATATCAATATATCAGCCAATATACGCACATCTTTGGCTGTGATCCCTCAAATGTGGTTATCAGACACTGGTGACAGTAACATCAGTGCACTGAAACAGTTGACTTCACTGCAATTTAATTATTAGAAATTATCCTGCATATTCTGCATTATAATCTCTAAAAAAGATGGTTTTAATATCGCCACATATCGGACATACCAATACCGATATATCTGTGATATCAGCCAATAATATCAGCCAACTGATATATCAGTCGGGCTCTGTCATCGTATCATCATTGTCGTCATATATAATAATAATAATGATCAATAATATGGTAACGAAAGCTCAACAGTGATTTGTTTTTCTTAAAGAAACTTAAGGGAGGGTTACTTTAAAAGTGTATTCTGAAACAGTCACTTATTAGCTGTTAAAAATTGTAGTCAGTTACATAATCCATCTATCACAATAATTAATAATGATGATAGTAATGTAACTTGATTACTCTCCGTTACTTTTGGATTACCTCAATATCGAACGCATGCAAATAAAGACGTGGGAAAAGAAATACCAATCAGCTCCTCTGATGTAGACAGAGGATGTGGTGTGTGGGCTGGTCAAAATAAACTATATATATCATTACCGTAATATGAGCAGCTGTAGTTGTGGAGGTAGAGTGGGTCTATCAGCAATCAGAAGGTCACTGGTTCAAATCCCCAGCTCCCCCGGCTGCATGTCGAGTTGTCCTTGAGCAAGATACTGAACCCCAAAGTGCTCCTGATGAGCAGTTGGCACCTTGCACAGCAGCCCCTGCCATGTGTGTGTGAATGTGTGTGTGAAAGTGTGACTGTGACAAGTGTTGTAAAGCGCTCTGCGCAGTCAGTAGACTTTATCCTTATATCATCTTAGATTTCGGATGTCAGAGGTGTCGTCTTTTCCTGGTTTTGAAGGCAGCATCACAGTAAAGATTCACTCTCAGTCATTATATCCACATCACTGATGATTATTGATCAATAATCTCATTGTGTTATAGGTAGTTGCTCAAAATGATTGTGATATTTGATTTCGTCACCCAGTCCTAGTATTTATGAAGCGCTTTTGAGGAAGAGATAAATATGGTGTGTCACAATATAGCCTAAGGCCTTGTGTGTGTGTGTGTGTGTGTGTGTGTGTATGTGTGTTTGTTCTCTTTGCAAGATTGTTCATCTCCTCCTGGTATATGAAGTTATGATTTTTTCAGGAAGGTATTCATAAAAATCCATAATCTGTTATTGATGACAATAATAAGTTATCATCATCATCATCATATTGTTATTTGTTATGACATACTCCCCTCAGCACTCCACCATATAAATAGTCATGATATACATCATATTTTTTATTTCCTGTTGTTGATTCATCCATTTATATCCTTTTTGTTTAGTGAGTAACATAAAGGTAAAAAACAGCCAGTGTTTGATCATCCGACCCTGTGTTATAAAATGATAAATAAATGAACCTTGTACCTTATAGTATATGGGCCAGTAGCACATTTACTCTGATCAACGCTGTGATGAACTCCCTGATATAAATTCTGCATAATATAGCTGTCGTGGTCGGCTGACAGAGTCATAAATCTGGGTCACAATGGAGCTCGCTTTGTGGAGTTAATCTATGTTTGACATTTCTAAGAAAACAAAGAGGAAATTACTGATATTTAAACCCCGCACAGATAATTGTTTCATTCTGTGTCAAATTGACGCAATCATCATATAAACAGAGAAAAACACAAAGTCTGATTGGTTTGACTGAACACATCCAACAGCTGGACAAGAAGTCATTCAGATCAGCTGCAGACATTGATATCAGCATAATGAAAAATCAGTGGAAATGTATTTTCTTTTCCACTAAAAATCTTAAAATCTACCTTAACTTCTCCTCTTGTTTTAAGGATGCTAAGTTACGTGTAGCTTTAAGGAACAGTATGTCAGTTCTACCACAAAGGATCTCTTAATTAAACAAACCAAAAGATATAAGTAGCGTGGGATCATGGGAGTTGTTGTCTTTCACCACTATTGCTGATGAAAACCTAGCTGACGTCACTCACTGACAACGTTATGTCCTAAAGTTGAATTCTTGTTATGTTTAGTCATGTTTACAGACTTCCTTCCTCAAAGTTATAGCCGCAGGTGACCAAAGCACATAACTCAACAAAGTATGTCATAAAAATCTCGTCATTTTTAGATATTTCAATGCAGAATGTTACATGTTTTATCTTTAAAGGAGCTGTTCACAGAAAAATGAAAATTCAGTCGTCGTCTACTCACCCTCATGACGATGGAAAGTCAGTTGAAGCTTTGTAGTCGGCAAAACATTTCTGGAGCTTCAAAGGGAAACAGAGCTGCAGCATCCTCCTCTTCTGATGTAGATGGGGACTTGTTTTAAACGTTAACCATAAATTGGCTCCATTCTTTGGGTTCTTTTGTTTTTTTTCCCCCGTCTACTTCAGTTGTTTAGGAGAACGCTACGACACTGTTTTGCTGTTGAGTTTCAGAAATGTTTTGTGGACTATGAAACTTCATATCCACTTTCTACAGGCATGGGGGTGAGTGAATAAAGACTGAATTTTCATTTTTGGGTGAATTTATCCTCTAATTTGTTGAGCAAATAATTCAAAATGTTAATAAGAGACATTCCTTTCTATGTGGTCATTTTATATAAACTATTAATTCAGTGAATTTACAGAAAATAAGCACAACCCTAGCATGTTTATGCCTTTACGTACATTGCAAATTAAATGCATGTGAGGTTCTTACAGCAGTTTGATTTTGGCTATAAGGCATTTAATCATACTGCACATGATGCACCTGCATGGTCTGTGACATTGAGTTTGTTGGAATAATGTTGGATGTGGTCTCCTGCAACTCTTTTGTTGACAAAATGGTGGCCAACAACACTTAAAGCTGCTGTAAGTGATACATCTAGGTGTCAAATAACAGTAATCACTGCTTCAGACTGTTTGGTCAGTAACCGAAGTCTCTCCTCCTCCTGCTCATGGAAAAATAAATTTTCTGGCATCCCTGCCTGTTTCATCCAATCAGGACAGACAACTCCATAAAGAGGCGTTCCTGTCTGCTCATGAACGGGATCCTCCTGTTTGCTGCCGTGTCCGGTGATTACCAGTGCGGGTGTAGAGAGGAGGGAGGGAGTTGCTAACTGCAAAGTGGACAGGAAGTTAGCCAACAGCTAACGCTTACAGCCGCTTTAATATAAACATAAAGGCATAATGTGACTTTGCTGGTCTCTTCTGTAAACACAACATCGAATGCATGTTTCTACCTGAGGTCTCTTGCATCTTTTCCCTGTTTAAAGGGTTTTTTGAGGGAGTTTTTCTTTACTATAACAGAGGCCCTGTGGGGAGAAGGTGTCGTGTGCTGCCCCCTGAGGACAATTGTGATTTTAGGGCCGGATACATAAAACGTGATTTACCTGAAGAGAGTATGTATGTACAGTAGTTGTGTTCATGTTTCCGCTTCTTTAACGTCTGGAAAATGGAAAATGCAAGGTTTAGTGCGAACACAAACACTAACACATACGCTGCTCTAAAAAAACCCCAATCAAGTCCCCTGACCACATTACTATAAACAAACGTGGCTGCCTGAGAGGACTAAAAGAGAATACAGGAAGAGAGCGACTACTCACATCTGGTTTGAAAAGGAGGAAGCAAGGATGAGTTTTCTCGGTAATGAACTCCAAAATAAGAGAAGAGAGAAGAGGAAACAAGTATGTGGTTACTGAAGGGGTCTATGTGTGTAGCTGAGGGTGTGTGTGTGCATGCACTGTGTACTTCTGCATGAGTGCATGGGTGTGTGTTGGTGAGAACGCTTGTGGTTTCGTCATCTGCTGCTAATGTGGCAGTATATACACACAGTGCAGACGCAAATAATAGCTTCAAGTGTTTCTGCGAGCCCCGCACTGCGTTTGAAAAGAAGCTTATCATTGATTTTATACACCGAGTGTCTCAATATTTGAAAAGATCATATAATAGATTAATGTAATAAAAGATAAAGGATAATATAATACACAGACAGCCACCGAAAGGAACTGAATTAAATGATAGAAATCATTTAAACCACAGTGTGTGTTTGTGTGTGTGTGCGTGTGTGTATGTGTGTGTATTAAAAGCACAAGCTCAATTTGTCACACAAGTTCCAGGTGACAGTAGTATGCAAAAGTGTGTGTTTACATGAGTAATGGCTGCTTGAATTTGCCTAACTGTAGGCTGCAAGTCACAAAGCTGGATTGTAGGATATCACCCACTAGCCAGGCAGCATGCAAATCCCAGAGGTGCATGGACAGTGTGTGTGTGTGTGTGTGTCAGAGAGAGAGTGAAATGATAGCGAGAGGAAATCAAGTGGGAGTTAGAGGAAGATAAAGAAAGAAGTATGTCTGTAGAAAAGTTGAAAAAAAAAGGAGATGCAAATGGAAAGACGTCAGTTGGTTAAAGTTTATGTGTTTACGAGGGAAACAGACGAAGAAGTGGAGAGTGTGTGGGATCCGCCCTCGCTCCGTCCTCTTGTACTTCACTGAGCCTCACCGGGCTGATTTGCAGATAATTAATAGATTTGTTTTAATAGTGGTTACTTATTTAACCGCCCGGAGCATATCATTATGTTCTTAGTGACCGTGGCCTGTCATTCATAAGTCTTTTTCTCTCCATTCATACACACTCCATCCACAGCAGCCTGTTGCAAAGGGATCTAGTGCTTGGACGTAGTGGTGGCAGCGGTGGAGTCAGATTGTTTGAAGGACAGGGGTGAAAAAACAAACAGGGTACCAGCATGCAGAAAGTCGCGCTACAGCTGTAGTGAACTGGTAAGACACCCTAGAGGGCACTTTATCATGTGTTATCTACCATAGGGGCATCCGAAAGGGCAATTTTGCTGCATTTTTTTCAAACACGGGAGCACCGGGGGGCTTTAAAGCAAAGTCTAGTCTACAGATTTTCCTCTTGGTTATGTCAGGGTACTGCAGTTTGGGATGTGTATGCATTCAAGCATGTGGTGAACTTTGCATGAGTTTTAAACAAAGTGCAGCGGCAGCACACTTCCAAGCTGCGTGAATCAATTTAAGCTGATGAGAGATTTATAGATCACAGGTACGAATGTGATTCCTAGAACCTGCTGAAAGCAAGCTTTTTTATACTCAGCATCTTTTATGAATCAAACAGGCACACTGTTATGTGATGATGATGATGTTAAGAGTTCAGGTATAAATGAGGCCACATTGCATGTGTGACTCAGTTTTGACTCAGCTTGGATCATGAGTTTGAATACATCCAGAGTCAATTTCAGTGACAGTTTTGTCCTCTGCTTCACCACAGAGCATTTGAATGAAAAAAGAGTCTGCAGTCATGCTTCCAGTTCTGTGAGGCTCGACTTCTTTGCATAGCAGTGTTGCCATGCTAATGCGGGCAGGGCAACATACTCACAATGAAAAGCTGATGTTGGTAGTTATAAGGTTTACCACGTCCATCATTACAGCTGATGTTGCAGTAGTGTTGGCATGACACTGAAATTTCTGATTTGTATACAATATCTCGAAAAATATCTATATTGGATGCCATATTTGAGGGTATAACATGAGAAAGAGATAGCAGAAGGACTGCAGTAGGCTAAATGTTCAATATCACATTTGTTTTTATTAGAAATATTAGTTTTTTTCTCTTTAGGTTCAGCGGCTTGTGTGTGCGTCAGCTTTCAGTTGGAGAGAAGAGTGAGTGTGTACTTAAAAACATGAAGACGCATCTTATCTTGCATCTTAGCTTGCTAAACAAAAGCTAGATCACTAATTAGCAGCTCAGGTGCAGCACCTGATGGTTTACTTTTTCCTTTTCCCTACAGTGTAATGCCAGCGCTCCCCAAAAAGGAGCTTTTCTGACTTCCCCCCAAAAACATTTCTACCTTTTAATGAATAAAAAAGTGAAAAAAGGACGACTTTAAAACGTCATCGTGTTGCTTTGGATTAAAAGTCAGGAGATCAACAAAAATAGTACATGGACATATGAATCAAATGTCATGACACTCCAGCCAATAGTTGTGGAGATATTTCACTAAAAGCCAGAAACGTCAGCCTCATGTCGTGGACGTCAGTAGGATTCATCATATGTACAAAATTTCATGGCAATCCATCGAACTGTTTGAAATGGACCGACTATCTTTAGATCTATGCCAGTGGCATAACTTAAAATATAGCCATATGCCAAAATTCCTTACATTTCTTATAATACTGACTGTGGCATGAGTGAACATCAACATCATGTTTTAAAATCACTGTCTTTAATTGTGTGACTGTGATTGCTTGAGTCCTCTTTCCTTTGAAGCCGGAAGAGGAAAACCGCTCAAAAAAGAACAGATGACTGTAAAATTGTGTTTCATGACCAGTTTTTTGATCAGTCTTGCAGACAACTAACCACAAGTAGACTAAGACAACTTGGTGGCAGCGGGTGTTTCCTCAGAACATTAGGAAATTGCGTTTTTGTTCCAACTTGTGCACTCACAATTTGAATATTACGCAGGAGAACAACCACAGATGACATTTCAGTATCATAAACAGACACATGCATACGTTGTAGTTCTTATCCGCCCTGCAGTGAACATCTCTTTGATTCAGCTGTGATGATAATTCAGGATGACGCTGTTGCTTTTACAACTTTTCAGGGTGCCAAAGATGGAAAACGGGACTTCTGAAGATGTGGAGGCGCTGTGGGAGAAGGTGGAGTGCAAACGTTACGAACTGTGTCGCATCATCTCCCCGGCAAAGCTCACCCCCTACCTCCGCCAGTGCAAAGTCCTGGATGAACAGGACGAGGATGAGATCCTCAACTCCATGCTGCTGGTGTCCAAAGCAAACCGCACAAGTAGGTAGAAGGAAGTGTGTGTCACACCCGAGGCTATGAACCTATGAATGATCTGACTCCAACAACAACTCCTCACACTGCATTGTGTGCAGTGAAGGCAGGTGCATTTGTGTGCTGAAATGTAAGTACGCTGATCTCTCCTTTGTCAGGCCGTCTACTTGACATCCTCCACACTAAAGGAGAGCGGGGGTACGTGGCGTTCCTGGAGAGTCTGGAGTTTTACTACCCTGACCTGTACAAGCTGGTCACAGGGAGGGATCCCACACGGCGCTTCTCCACCATCGTGGGTGAGGCTGAAACCACGTCACACATACACACTTATATGCACTGACACACAAGTTCATTACAGTTTGACTCATATGGGTTTTAATCAGCAATATAATGTATTTCTGAACTGAAGCAACCAGCACTGCATGTTGATTTTCAGTGTCTTTATGTTTTGTCTTTATGAAAACTGAGAAGTAACAATGTATGAAAGAATTACTTGTAAAAGAAATACAGTCATATCAGTGACACACTAGCTCTGTAACACGTTTCTTAAATCTTATTCTGCATGTTCATGTTTGAATCTGAGATTTATACAAATCAGCTTGCAGCGCAATCCTGTCACACTGTACAGATGTAGATATACAGTATGTAGCGTATGTTACACTCTGTACGTGTTTCCTTGCTGCAGTGGAGGAGGGTCACGAGGGTCTGACCCAGTTCCTGATGAACGAAGTGATGAAGCTGCAGCAGCAGTCCAAAGTCAAGACCCTGCAGCACGTTGAGCTCAGCAGGAAGAACTGCACCCTGGAGGACGAGCAGAAGAAGCTGCGACTGGCCAATCAGGAGCTTCAGGCCTTCCAACAGAGTAAAAATACATGTTATTATTTGAGATATTGTCTGATCATGACATGCAAGGCCCCCTCTGTGTTTCCCTGCTGCAGTCTTTTGATAAAAGAAGACTTAAAGGTGTTATTGATAACATTTAGCCGCTAAATGCAGCATTCCATCTCCCCACTTTCATTGTATCAAATCTTCTGCCCCCTCAAGTGGTTGCCAGTTGTTGCACTACTTAGCGTTGCAAACTCTTGCCAAAGGCGTTACATTAAAACGTGGATACAGACCTGGAGGTGGAGCCCCATTAATTCCTGTGAAAGCTGCTCAGTGGTGCATCAAGCCAAAATGGCTCCACTTGCCAGCTATGAGCGTAGAGACTCCTGCCAGCTGAGCCGGCTAACTTAGATAAAATGATTTAATCTTGCAGCTCATCTAGACTGAATGGCTCAAATCATGATAGTCAAACGAGTCATTTCGCTGTGGTTGTGACGCTCAAAAGAATTTAACCACCGTCTTACAGCCGCTTCTTTTACAATGTTTAATATTAGCGTCAAGTCTTTTTGGGCCCTGGTGCATCACTTAATGTTGTGATTAAACAGTTTGGCCACTACGAAAGTTGGCTTCAGAGCCTGGCGCTGCTCTTCCTGGGGGCTTGACGCTTGCTAAAAATCATCTATGTTGCAAAAACTAGCTAGTTAATGTTGCTGACACTAGCTGATTAGCATTGACATCAAAGCATAATAATGTTTTGATTGAAATGAGAAACTGTTATACTGCACCTTTCTACAAGCTCTGTAGATGTATTATTATTATTTTTTGTAGATATTTGTCCACATGAAATTATTGTCAATATGATCTTCAGTATGGTTGAATCATTCATGATAGATGATCCGCGCATCAAACATCTAATCCAAATCAAAAGTCCCCACCATGTATTGAAACTGCACCCCCACCACACAGGCTTGGTTTACCCTGCTCGGTGCACCACAGTTGGGTTTATTAAGGCCAACTTGCCACGCATATCATCTATCATGAAACCAGGACACTGTGGTATTCATTATCATGTCCTGTTTAGTTGAAACCTGCAGCTGGTACACCAAACACGTTCGAACAAAAGCTAAAAATAAATTGAGAATACTGCTCAGCCCGGGTCCACTCGTGTCTGTCTGGCAGTGTAGTGTACACTCACATGAGGAAGCTACAGTCGGCACTGCATTTTGACGCAAATTTCCTGGTCGGGATGAGATTGATGAGAAAAAAAAAGCATTTTAAATGATTCAAAAATAGAAAAATATACAAATAATTATTCTTATAATGAAAATGAATGATGATTGTGAGCATTTCATAATAATGAGGTCGATTTTTAATAATGTCTTGGTTCATTTATACACAATTGATTACTTATTTCATAATGTATTTTTAAAAATTGATTAAATATTGAACTAGTTGAACATTAAGCACAACGTTTTTATTCATATTGCAATGATAGGTTTCCATCTAATAGTCCAAGACAGCAGACTCATATAGTACTGTATAAATGACTACGGCTGGTTCTCCAGGGTACAATAAGCTGAGAGAAGAGAGAAACACCTACAGTGATGAGCTGCTGAGAGTGAAGGACGAAAACTACAAACTGGCCATGAGGTACGCCACGCTGAGCGAGGAGAAGAACATGGCTGTGATGAGGAGCCGAGACCTGCAGCTAGAGGTACTGATGACCTGTAAATGCATTCAAACACACATTATCATTAAATTGTAACCAGCTCACTCTCTGATGTGTCCATGTCTCACTTTTCTTTCTGTGTCCTCTCTGTGTGTGCAGATCGATCAGCTGAAGCACCGGCTGAACAAGTTGGAGGAAGAGTGTAAAATGGAGAGGAGGCAAAGTCTCAAGCTGAAGAACGACATCGAGAACCGACCGAAGAGAGAGCAGATCTTTGAGCTGGAACGAGAGAACGAAATGCTCAAGATCAAACTACAGGAGCTACAGTCCATCATACAAGTACGTACCTGTCCTGAGGATGTTGTTCAATAGCTCGTGTTACAGTCAGTAAAGCAGAGCTTTTTCTTAGATAATCTTTTTAGATAATGTTTCTCACTTTGGCTGAGTAATCCAACTGCACAGCCTACTGAAGGTTTGAGCGTAGAGAGTGGGCCTCTAACGAGCCTTCCTCTGCTACAGAACACTGTTTGGCTTAGATCAAGACCAACAAATTGCATTGTACAGAGTATTTTTTGCATTCACTACATCAGATGCAGTGGATGACTACTACTGCTAATCTACTGTTGTTTTTAGGAAAATACATGAACAGACAATAACTACCTGGAGCTCTGTTACATTTTCCTCAGAACCTTAACAGGTATTACTTGTTTTGTTTTGGCAGCAAGAAACTGTAAAAAATGATGTGGCCAACATGATAGCTAACAGCTGCCTATTTACACATCCAGCAGACACATAGCAACATGAGCATTAGCTTGGAATAGTGTTTCTGGCTTGCCAACACATGTTGGTCCAATAGAGCCATGGGGACGACGTAATTTTGCATGCTAACCATGAAGTTAGCATCACCCTGGGTCCTTTGGCAAAACGCCTATGGGAATATTCCATTGCGCTTTGGATAATTACCAAAAAAAAACCTCTTTGTCAAACACAAGTTAAGATTCTTACACGTTTTGTTCAGCAAGAAAATCTTCACAGAAGAACGCCACTTCAATTAAATTGCTAGAGGTAAAGTGTGGTATTTCCTGACGTAATTTATGTTGTAGAACAAAATGAGAAAATCTCTTCAGCTTGTGTTAAGCAAAGACCTTATATCAGGCAGCTAACCCTGTCGACATCAACATGAAGGAACCAGACGTCCAAAAATGGTACTTCATTTCCGTAGTTTAGGACTTATCCCTGTGCTACTCCATATTCACTCTCATTTAGCTCTGTTTTGGTCTCCACCACGTCCTAAGAGAAACAAAGCTAATACGAAGGGCGAGCCTGAAACAGAGAGTAGGGTGATAATTCTCTGCCATAAAGCCGTTTGTGTGTCTGTCACTGCTCAGCCCGGCCCTCTACCTGCATCAGACAAAGCCATCCTTGACATTTTGGAGCACGACAGACTGGAAGCATTAGAGGACAGACAGGATCTGGTCAACCGCCTCTACACCCTCCAGGACGAAGTCAGACAGGCAGAGGAACTGAGAGATAAGGTGACAAACACATTTACATATTTATATACATGTAATGGATAGGTAGTAGATAAATGGTCTTGTGAGTAGTGTAGATGGTTACTTGTTTAAATCCGTGTTTGAATGTTGGGGACTGTATGAATGTGAACCAAAATGGTTAAAAAAAACCACACACACCCATGACCAGAGAGTCTTACACCCATGAGACCATCTGTGAAACACACCCTGTGTAGAAACCCCCATCAGGCCTCTCTCTTTATGTAACATGGTCTTTCTTTTTTCTCCCTCTATGTTTCTCTTCCTGTATCTGCCTTTTTCTAATAAACTATATATAACACCTGTTGTTCTATATGTGTGTGTGTGTGTGTGTGTGTGTGTGTGTGTAGTACCTGGAGGAGAAGGAGGAGCTGGAGCTGAAGAGCTCCACGCTGCAGAAGGACTGTGAGATGTATCGCAACCGTATAGACACCATCACCATCCAGCTAGACGAGGTGGAGAAGGAGAGGGACCAGGTGAGAGTAAACAGACACACATACACAGTTTCCTGCCACTCGGCATTATGACCTTTGCGGTTTTGCTCATGTTTGTTTGTATTTATGAATAGCAAGGTTTTTTTAGTCTGCATTTGTTTTGTCTCTTAACTCTATTCCCCCACTGCTGCAGGCGTTTCGAGCCAGAGACGAAGCCCAGCACCAGTTCTCTCAGAGTCTCATTGACAAAGACAAATATCGCAAGCAGATCAGAGAGCTGGAGGAGAAGAGCGACGAGCTCCATATAGAGATTGTACGCAAGGAGGCCAAGCTGGTCACCCTGGAGTCTCGCCTACGACGGATGTCCAAGGACATCGTTTTGGAGCAGGTTCAGAGTTTGCCGAGGGACCTGCCTCCGACCATCATCTCTCAGGGGGAGGAGTTTAAACCCATCCAGGGCCAATCAGAATGGTCCAGCGATGAGTCGCCGGAGGATAAGTTCTTATCTGACGAGCCACGCCTCAAACGCAGACCCAACCTCAAAGAAAGGGTCAGCCACTGTCTTAGATCTATGAGCTTTTTTTCATTTGTATAAATATGATAAATAGTTTATATTCTCAAGACTAAATATGAGAAAAAAATGTATAGATCTTTAATTTTTTTCACGAAAAAGTCCCATATTCAGGTTTTTTGTTATGTCGGCATCCTTAAATGTTCAAAACACATTATTTTTTATCATACTGTCCCTTGCTGCAGCACCTCTATTCACCCCCCTAGAGGGAGAAAGTATATGTTGTCAAGGAAATGCTGTAAACTAAAAAACTTCTCTGTTTCATATTTCAGAACAGAGTAAAGTCTCCGATCTGTGTACCTAAAGATGTCATCTTAGAGGCCCCTCAGCCTGCAGGTATCACACGGTCACATATCGTTCATTCATGCAGAATATTCCACCATAGCAGTGAGATTTCAGCGAGTTCATCCACGTTTGTCTCCAACTCTCAGCTCTATCCGTCAGCGGAGGAGACTGTCTGGAAATCCAGATGCCAAACTCGCACAGCCACTCCCTCCCTGCCTCACCCAGCTTCCCGATGTCCCCCATATTCTCGCCCTCCTCGGCTCCTATCCTCTCCTCCTCCTTCTCCCCGGCCCCCTCCCCCTCCCCCTTCTCTGTAGTGGAACCGTCCAACAGGCCAAACATGGTGAGGTTTGAAGTGTTTTGTGTTTTCCATGCAGGCCAGAGATTTTCCCGAGCTGTAACAAACTGCTGACTTGACAAATTGGAGTTTCTGAGTCTGTAACTGGAACTTCTGCTTTGTTCTCCAGCTGCGTTACCGTAACGACAGCATCCTGTCCACGCTCCCTGAGCCGCCGGAGAAAGCATCGCTGTACCGCAGAGAGAGGGAGAAGGAACATGACTTCCACCCCCGCAGGTAGTCACAGTCCAACACCATGATTATAGACAGCTCTTGATTAATATGATTAGTTAGTCATGTAGATTTAGATGGTTAGGTGCTTGAATGGCTTTAAAATACTCATGTATTTCATGTTTGGTCTCTTTTAGCCTCTCTGACTTTGACAGTGACAACATGGAAATGGAGTTTGGTAAAGTTTACTTTTACACATTCCCTGTTTTTTTGACTGTATTTATCTAAACGTCGACCATTTTGTGTCAATCTCTTTATTAATCTCTCCGTCTGTCCTTAGAGGACGAAGTGCATCATAGTCCACCTTCTGTCCATTCATCATCCTCGTCCCATCAGTCAGAAGGAATGGACACTTACGACCTGGAGCAGGTCAACAATATCCTCAGGAAACTCTCTCTGGAGAGGTACAGCACGGACATTTACATGCACAAGAATCATTTTCAAGTGAAGTTTATAAACGTCTTCCACTTTAAAACATGTGTATTTCTATGTGCAGGCCCTTCCGGCCTTCACTTTCCTCCTTCTCGAGGATCAGCTCTTCTCTGAAGCCGGTGCAGGAGCTGTCGCTGCTGGGCGATAACCTGCTGAAGGACATCAGTCTGGTTGGAGGCAACGAAAGCGGGATTTTCATCTCATCCGTTCAGTTGGGCTCGGTTGCGGAGAAGGTGGGGCTACGAGAGGGCCACCACCTCCTGTTGGTATGTAGTATGCTGACAGTGGCAGCAACCCTTTTTAAAAAAATGTTTTCAGATACCTGTTTGCTTTTCTTGTTCGCTCGTCCTATGACCTTAATGTTTAATCACAGGGAACAAAACATGAATACTTAAATCTGTGTAATCTTTGTCTATCTTGTGCTGTGATTGGCTGAGCAGCTTGAGGGATGCATACGTGGGGAGAACCAAAGCATTTCATTGGATACCAGCACACAAGAAGAAGCCCAATGGATGCTACAGCACTGCTCTGGATCAGTCAAGCTGCACTATCGAGCCAACTATGACTGTAAGTGATGTTTTTATTAGACTTGTAAATATCTGTTTGTTTTATACAGAAGAGGATCAGGGCCACTGTAAAATCACTAAATTGTGTATGTGTGTGTGTGTGTGTGTTCTAGCCTTCCGTCGACTTCAGAGGAGCCTGGCAGACGGCACTCTGGCTTCTGGCGACTCCTTCTACATCCGGGTCAACCTCAATATCTCCAGCCAATCAGACAGCTGCTCTCTGAGCGTGCGCTGCGACGAAGTGGTGCACGTGCTGGACACCTGGCACCAGGGCCGCTGCGAGTGGCTGTGTGCCCGTGTCGACCCCTACACCGGCAACGACCTGGCCGACCGCGGCACCATGCCCAGCAACTCAAGGTACAGAGAATTCCTTTAAAAATCTAGAGGCACTGACATTAAGACTGAGAGCTGGATCAAACCTTATGTTTTTGACACAAAGGTGGCACATTTAAAGGACACGCTACAGGCTCAGCGTGGAGTCAAGAGTCCATTTAAATGCTGGAGGGAACTGAGTACCATGCATCTGTTCTGCTTTAGTGCTGCAGGATCCTGAGCATGGTGGAAAAGTGATGCAACAGTTGAGCAATCATGCAAAGTTCAGCAGGCGTCTCAAGGGGTCTTATTCTGCTTTGCAAAGTTTCACTTATCTCCCAGACGCAGCAGCAACATCGTCTCACACACACACACAGTCAGACCTCTGTGAAGTTTTCAGACCTGAGTCCGACAACCGGTTGTTGTCACCAAGAAGCACAGGAAACAGCTTGATATGAAGACAGACTCTGATATGATGATATGTTTTTTGCAATTGTGTAAAAATCCTGAGTTTGACAATTTTAAAAAGATGTGTGTGTGTGTGTGTGTGTGTGTGTGTCTGTGTGTGACTGTGTGAATGTAGGGCCCGGCAGCTACTCTTGGTAAAGATTCAGAAGTTAGTGTGCCGAGGGGGAAAAGAAGAGAATGAAAGTCATCGCAACAGTCGGGTAAGAAACTTCCTGAGCTAGTTTCTCTCTCGCTTTTATATACATACAGTATAGAAATATAGGAAACCATCAAAGGAAGCTAGTTTCTTTTCTTTATGTCAAGCAGGGCAATGCTGCTGTCAAACACATTTTCTTTATTTTGTGCAACTCATTTTAATGTAGGCTTAATAATAAAAGATAAGTATATATATATATAAAAAAAATGATATGACATCCCCATCTGTACCCTTTTTGTTACTATGTCATAAATTCTCCATTGTTTTAAGTCAAAATGGCGCATTGGTTATTGTGTAACTGTGTGTGTAAGTTGTGTGTTTGCTCCTGTGTAGCACAATTTAATGCCAGAGGAAGCGGGCGCCTCTCCTGATCCTAAAGCCAGCCCACGCCTGTCGAGAGCCAGCATCTTCCTCACTCAGATAATACAGGTAATGAGGTGCAGAGATGTCCTGAAACATCATTATGAGGGAACACTTCACTTCACCTAAATTACATGCACTTTATTATCAGTGACTTACATCAAATAGCTTTGAAGACATTTAAGGGCCATTGAAGGTAATAAAAATGAATGGAGCCGGGGGAGGGGAGTAACATTCAGAGGAAGACTTCCTGAAATCAAATCGGTAAATGTACTTTTACTTTCTCTGAGATTACACCCCTGAGTCCAGCTGTGTTCTCTGAGACTATAAATTCTTAAATTTTCCAGAAAAAAACCCTCAGATACATTTTTTTTTGTCAAGAACTACACGCTTGACTTCATTTTGCAGGGTTGGATCAAGGTCAACCCCCTCCCCTGGCTCTGTAATTTGTTTTTTTTAATACCCGCAATAGCCCTAATAAGCTATCAAAGATAGCCTCTAATTCCAGATGAAACATTTTGTAAGCACATTCTTGCAAAGTGGAATTTATTTTACAACTGCAAAACAATATTAAAACATTCAAAAATCTTAACTCAGGTCTCTGTATACTTAGCATATTTCAAAGAAAAACACACATTTCTACTTAAAACTCCCGACATAATCAATAGCAGGTATACTCAGCAGTTCACATTGGCTAACATGATGTAGAGTGACCAGTAGTCAGCAGTCATAGTCATGAATGATTGAGAAGTTTCAAGTCAAAATGTTTACCCCAGTTTGGATTATTGATAACATGAAAGTAATCTCCCATCTGGCAGGCAGCGGTGTCCCTAAAATGAATGCGCGGCATTACTGAACAAAGCAGTACAGCTAAGACGCCTCCAATAATACTCTATTGTGCTAGTTTGTTAGCAGGGTGGATATCAAGTACAAGCGAATGAACAGCAGCGAGCGCGTGAGGATCATCAACTCAGGCAGCACAACACTACCCAGACAAGGCCTTGAGACGCTTCGACCTGAAGGTGAGGACTAAGTGACGCCACACGAGCAACCAAAGAAACTTCTATAAAAGGCAAAAACACCTGAAAAACGTGCAAAATGGCACGCTAGTGAAAATTCACACGTGAAACTAGATGAATTAGCAGTTTGCATGCAAATGTTGAAAGTTTCAGTTGAAGTGCAGAAAGCAGTTCATGAAGTTGGAAGTTTAAATTGACATGCAAGCACTAAAAAGGTGAAGTGAAAGTGCTGAAATAGTTGCCGAAATGTCAGTTGAGGTGTGAGTGGTGAAGGGAGTTGACTTTTCATTTGATGTGTAAGTGGTAAAAAATAGTGGAAACGTCAGTTGAAGTGGAAGTGTTGAAGTGTGGGGACTGTGAGCAGATGAAATGTCAGGTCAAGAAGAAATAGCAGTTCAATGACCACAGTGACAGGTGACATCAAGAAGTGTCATTTAAAGGAGACATATTATGCTCTTTTTCAGGTTCATCATTTTATTTTGGGTTGCTACTAGAATAAGTTTTTTACGCTTTAGTGCTCAAAAAACACATCAGTTTTCTCCTACTGCTGCAGCACTCCACTCCCCCCCTCTGTCTGAAACGCTCCTGTCTCTTTAAGGCAGACCCAACAAGACCGAGTGAAAATGAGTGAGATCTATTTTGCATCCATCACATGTCTTATTTCAGATGAGACCAAAACACACATTTAAGTGTATGCGAATGATGACATATTTAATTAAATACTCTCGTTTGCATATTTAAACAACAAACAAATAAAATATCAGAAAACTTCTAATACAAAAAAAATAATTGTCTTTATATAAGTAATCGACTGGGGAGCATCCACAGTGATATCCAGTAGTTTAATTCGGTGCAGGAGCTTTTCTATTCGCCATTTTAGTGTGAAAATGAATGGAATTTTATAATACACATCTTTAAAGGTCATTTTCTCAAAAAAAAAAAAAAAAAGTCTCATACTCTGAGCCAGAAATCTTCTCTTCAGTAGCACTTAAATACACCAAACAGAGGGATTTATTCCTAAAAACATGGTGAAAGTTTTATGGTGGTTTACGGTTTAGCTCATTCAAAGGGCAGGTTAACTAAAGTTTATAATTTCCAGTTGAGAGGATTTAAATAGACAGTCTGGTCAATAACTCTCCTCGTGGACCTTCAGGCTCTCTTGTCTCTCAGGCTCCAGGTGTATCATTATGTGTACCTCTTTTTGTTTTGTGTGCTGTCTTGGCTGTAAACAGACGCTGCTGACCCAGACAGTGAGCTGAGCAGGAGTTTGAACCTGATTCCCTACAGTACCGTCACCCCCCAGCGAACCCAGAGGAGAAGACCAGTCCTGTTCACTCCAACTGCTCTCGCCAAAACCATCATCCAGAAAATCCTCAACATGGGGGGAGCCATGGACTTTAATATCTGCAAACCAGGTCAGCGTATGATGGGAATCTCAGTTCAAAACATGTCATTTCAAAGGACTTTTTCCATCTTGTTTGCAAATGTGTTCAGCTTTTGTGAATCAGAGATGGAAGAGATAGTCTGAACAAGTAGTTAATGGAGGAGAAGGAGAGAGAGAGAAGCTACCATTGGGATTCAGGTCAGGTATTGTACTGCACTGTAGTGCTTATGTTAAGGAGTGTAACCAGAGAGATGGCGGGGGCAGGATGGAAGATGGCCTAGTTGATAATTAGAGGGATGATGCAGGATGATGATGATGATTATGATGGCACAGAGGAGCTTAAATCTCCATTCAGGGATATTTTAGATATTACAGCTAATTCCACTGTCGTCCTGTAATGTGAAAAACGTTACTAGTAGTGTCAAGCCCACAGAGAATGAACACTGCAGTCCCATGACAAACCTTCTGCTCCCTCAACAGGGGAGCTGCTGTGGTACAGAGTTGAACATCTGGCATGATGAGAAACTGTGTGATATCTTTGTTATGTGGAGATTCCCCAGGGCAAAAACCTCAGAAGTTTCTCTTCCTTCTGTATTAATTGTACTGTGCTGAATGAGCTCAGTATATTTCTGTCTCACCAGTTTCCCAGCATGTTAGGTATATATTTAACTTTGTCTTTATTTTTATTCTATTATGTTTTTTTTTGTAGACACCCTGTCCAAAGAAGAGTTTCATCTGAAACAGAATGTGGAGCCTTTCATTCACTACAAAGAGAAACACGCCACGTTTGAATGCATCACAAGAGAAAACATCGAGGCTGTCGCTGCTAAGGTATGCCAGTGTGTGTGTGTGTGTGTGTGTGTGTGTGTGTGCATCTGCATTAATATGTGTTTGCCCCACATAATTTGTAGTATTTTCACTAAAAAGAATAGTTTGAAATACCACACGTCTGTATGCTAAATATTACATTAGCGTAAAGACTAGAAAAAAGGGGAAACTGCTAGCCTTGCTTTGTCCATAATTACTGAGCTCTAGAGGTGCTATTTTTTATATGGTAATGATATTAATATTACCATTTGACTAGCTGTTTGCTACTATTTCCAGTTTTTGTGCTAAGCTATGCTAACTAGCTGCTGGCTCTGGCTTCATTTTACCGTAAAGACATTAGTGTTGTATCAAATTACTCATTTAACCTTCTGCAGTAGCTTGAAGTACCACTTGGGTACTTGGGCTTTTTTCCTCTTTGATTTTTTTTGTATGTTTCTTTTTAATTTTCATCATATTCATGCTTGAATTCATTATTATCCATCTTTGGCCAGCAGAGGAGAAACAAAGTTGTGACTTTCTGACTTAACTTGAAATGAAATGAAAAGTACCATCATGTCCTCTAAGATCTGATCAAGCAGGTAAAATGCCTGCTGGAAAAGTTTCATTGTGTAATGTGACGTGTTGTGGACTTATCTATGTGTTCGATCATGAACGCATGTGTCCACATTTCACGGTAAAGGTCTAAAATTACTTGCATTTTTTCCACCCGTCACCAGGGCAAACACTGCCTGCTGGAGGCTGAGCTGAGCTGCGTCAAAGACCTTCTGCGGAGAGAAATCTACCCGATCATCATCTACGTCAAGATCTGTGAGAGAAATGTCAAGAAGTTACGGTAGGCCCGACGAACCTCACTCACTCTCACACGTTTACCCACTGCCTCTTCCCCACACAGCTGCCAACCACAAGACTTTTTCCAAATACACGTCAATCCTTGCATTACATTTTTAATTTGAAACAGGAGATGAGATAGTAGATGGCTAAAGGACGCGTCCGCTGTTTGACTCTCTTGAACTAACTATTTATATTTGAGGTTTGCTGCACAATGAAATTCAGCAGCATTGACACAATAGTTGTGAACTTGAATCAGTGATAAGAGAAACAGGAACAAGAGCTTTTTCCTGTCTACAATGGTGAGAATTTGGCACCTTACTCAAAATAATGATGTCAGTGGTGATGCATTCTTCAGTTTTTCAGTGTACAAACACAATTATTGTTGGTGAATGTCAACAAAACCTGATTCTTGACATGTTTTTTCTAGTTGACTGTGCCTTTAAATAGACAAATTGTCATTGTATCATCAGTGTAATCTCTCTGAGAATCAACAACAAAGCACACAAACCACTGTTGCAAAGCGTTTACAGGATCTCATCAGAGACACTGGGTTCCAAACAATACCACACTCACCGCCACAGCACTGCTTCCTTCCTGTTTCCTGTCCACACAGGAAGTTGCCTCTACGCGTGGAGTCGGAGGATGAGTTTGTGAGGTCGTGTCGGGCAAAAGAGAAGGAGCTGGAGGGCATTCCCTGCCTCTACGCCAGCCTGGAGCCCGAGGCCTGGGCAGGGACGGACGACCTCATCAAGGTCATCAAAGACAGAATCCTGGAGGAGCAGAAGAAGACGGTGTGGGTGGAGCAGGACCTCCTGTAGACACACCACACATAGATACACACAACAGTCTGTACATGAAAATAAACATGTTTCGCCGAACACCACAAATCATCTTCTACGTCATGCTTTTTATGCATTTTTATATTTATGCTCAGACTCAAAAATGTACATGTGGACACTCTGTTATAGACTTAAAATAAATGCATTATTATTATATTTTAGAAATGTGTGCCTTTCTTTTGATTCAGAGAAATAAATAGATGGGAAACATCAGAAATTGGTCTTTCTTTTTACTTAAAGTTCAGCATTCGAAGTGTTATGCATTAAAAGAGCTGTTTGATGCTCCTTACTTTGATTATACTGTCCTCTAGTGTCGACTCTCCACGCTGCAATGACTGAACCCAAATCAAAGCATATCTTGTTTCTCTGCTCATTGGTTATGCACCACTTCTCCCAAAATGTCACGTAAGAAGATGAATCATTCCTATTTGAACAGAATAAATAGAACTGAACTGAGAACACTTTGCAAATTTACACCACATCTTTACATAAACGCCAACTCAGCTTTAAAGGTCGAATCACTTTTTTTTTCTTCTTCTTTTTTTATATAAAGACAAACACAGGTAAACCAGAGGATCTGAACCTAAACCTTTGGTCTCCTAAAATAGATAAATGTCTCCTTTTGACCCCTCATCACCAGTCGAATGACCATCATTTGTGAGCTGTTAACGTATTTCTCTGTTACTATGTAGTAGTACAATAAGGACAAATGCTTTTTGTATTTTCTTATGTTAGTACGGTGACGATCATTTTTACAGTTGTAAATGCCTTTGGCCAGCAGGCTACAACCAAAGCACTGTGTAAGTACAGGGTAACACAATGAGAGCAGTGAATACTTAATAATCCAGCCCGCACCCCTGAAAGTACTGTGTAAGTACAGGGTAGTAGTACAAAAAAGCATTTTGTACAGTACTGGTTATCAGCCAAACAGCTGACAACAATGACATCCTGCAGTACCATTAGTTAATTATGATATTATCAATCTCACATTTAAATAATGAAGGTGGATCAATGCTGTATGATATGCCAGTAAGGAACATTATTTTCATTCTTTTAAATGCAATGAAAGTTGAACTGGCTATGAAACAGTCTCAGTTTAATACTGATGCCTCTAACAAGCAAACAAGACCATCAGCGAGAAGATTTCTATATTTTTCTTGAATAGATATTATAGTTATTCTTGAAGTCTATGTAAGTCTCCACTGCTCTCCCTTGGTTACCCTGTACTCACACAGTACTTTGGGTGTAGCTTACCTGCAACTTACAGCTGTAAAAATGATTATCACAACTACCATAAGAAAAGGCAAAAAGCATAAGTAATAGTAATAGTAACAGAGAAATACATTATATCATAATATGGTAACGCAGGATGTTACTGTTGTCAACTGTTTGGCTCTGTTAACCAGTACTTTACTTCATAGGTACCCAGTATTTACAAAATACTTCAAGGGTAACTTATTTTGTCTTTCCTTTCAAATTTCCAAGTGTTCTCCCTTGTTTGTACCTAAATCTAAAAAAGTACCAGTAGAAACCAGTAAGTCTGGGGCAATCTGGGGCCACTGAGCATGACAGGACTGTCAGCGAATGGGAGACAAAGTAAAGAAAAAAGTATGCCTCCTTTTTAAAACATCAGGCTCCACAGAAATAACAACTAGAAGGCAAAGAAAAACAGATCTATGAAGAACAGAGGAGTCATGGTCTGGTGCATCTGACATGCCAGCTTGACTGAATGCTCAAAATAATTAAGGTGGGGTAATAAACTTCAGTGCCCAGAGGCCCTGGGGTTATTAATACAGCCTTCTGTGTAATGTTTACCAAATTAGTTAGAGGGCTGAATAGTTATGAATTTGTAGTCAAAAAGTGATTTTCTCTTCTCAGATTGTTTCATGTGAGTAATTTCAGCAGCCTTGACGAGGAAATAAATCAGCATTTCACCAGAAAGAACATAAGAAGGTTTGGAAAAAGTCTGAAGGATACGATTCTGTGTAACGGACCATAAAAGGTTTGTCAGAAAGCATGTTCTTTCTACATTAACTCTGGTTTGAGTTGTTGGCTGGTGTCAGCTGGTTTTAAAAGCCTGTTATTCAATTTTATTACATTGTGAATTCCAGCTTTAAAGCTCATGTCTTTGCCTTTAAACTGAAGCTGTTTATTGCAAACACTGTATTTCAACAGGCTAACCGTCTGCCAAATATCCTCATTCATAGCTCAGTGGTTTTAAAAAGCATGTAAAATGACATTTTCTATGTTTTCTCAGCAATATTATCTCTAACTCAGTAAAACCTGCACGTGCTCTGGACACTGCTGATTTCACCAGCTCATAAATCAGTGTTTAGGCAATGTTTTTCAGAGGACACCAGAAGGTTGAATTTGACAAATATGGGCCGGCCAGAGGGGGATTTAGAGTAACCGCTTTCATAAGGGTGCTAGATAATCTCCTCATCTGCTGCGAGAGACGCGCAGCAATGTGCAGTACTTCTGTGTGATCATCATCAAAAAGTAATAAAATACATGAAAGTAATAAACATGATGAAATGTAATATGACTCTATAGATGACGTAATATCATCAGGACAAGCCTGCTTCAACATGTTCATCATCCACGTGTCTCAGTGGTTGGAATTGATGTTCTGAACAGGCTCAATCTTATCTTCATTTCCCTTTCTTGAGAATTTTGTATTAATAGTGTGTGTGTGTGAACTCTGGCAGTCATACTACTTTGAACACACACACACAAAGTTATTTTAAGCAAAATCATGAGAACTCAGTGCTGAGAGAAAAAAGTCAGGAGTGGGGGGTGAAATGTGTGATGCTGATGGAAAGCAGATGATGGTTTGTGTGTGTGTGTGTGTGTGTGTGTGTGTGTGTGTGCGTGTGTGTGTGTGTCAGGGCTCCTTGCTACGTTTGATGTCACAGGATGAAAAGTTCACAAATAACAGGATTTTAAGCGCATCAGCCCGAGGCTACAGAAATAGACACAGATCCCCCACAGCCACATCTCCTGATCCTCCCTCCTTTGCTCTAATTTCTTGAGTGAAGACAACATTTGTTTTTTAGCAGGTACTGCCGGTTATTTTCAGCGCGCGGCCCCTGCTGTGGGAGGGATGAGGTGGAGGAGGAGGAGGAGGAGGAGAGACTGTCTACATAAATCATCCCGGAGTAGAGACATGTTTTGCTGGAGCTGACCCAGAAAAGTGAATTTTTCCCCCCTTCATGAGCTCACGCTCTGCAGAAACCTCATCCACGAGAAGTCTCGCGGTGCTTGGCGTGCTCTCGCTCCCGTCTCCAAGAAGAAAAAAAGGGGGCTCCTCTCATCACGGGCAGCTGACGCGGCGCTGGGAGCTGGCGGGCACGAAAAGAGGTGAGAAGGTGTTGTTTTTTCTTTTTACTCGTCTTTCTTCTTATTAACAAAGAAAGCTGTAAAGTAACACGAGACTTCATTTTGTTAGTGGCAGGAACATTTTCTCGCGTGTGAATGTGCTCCGGTGCTGAGCTCTACTTTGACTCCTAGACACCCATATATATGTTGATAAAGCCCACAGGCTGTGCTCAGGCTCGCTCCTCTCTCCTCCTGCATTGTCTCCACGTTCATTTGACTCACGGAGACCACGCGGCTCTTTGGACGGACCGAGCCACATGCCCCGAACCCCCTCCTCTACCCCTCCCGGCGAGAGGAACAGCCCGTCCCCGCGGCGCTGCTCCCCCGTCAAAGGCGACATTGTGTCCGGTCTGGCATCCGCTGGCGGCTGCTGCGGACAGGACGGTGTGGTCCCCCCCAGTCGCTGGCTGCTTTGTACGGCTTCATGTGTTGTTGACACAGCTGCTGTGACACCGGCACCGAGGTGCTGACTAACATTACAAGAGCCGAGCAGTCGGGAGGCAACTAAACACCAACAGATGATCATTAACAGGCTGTAACGTGACTTCAGAGTCAGCACAGGCGCTACGAACTTACCTGCTCAAATATTTAAGTCAAATTTAAAGGGGTGTTCCCCCTCAATATCTCTCAATGTTGATTTAATGCTTCAGCTGCTGTCCCGTGTGATGGTGGAGGAGGCAGCTGTTCAGATTCAGGCTGCCAGCCTCAGTAAAAAGTACAATTACCTTAATCTACTGTAATAGTACTCCATTACAAGTGTGTCACTGTTATTAACAAGATATATACCTCATGTGTGAATGGTGCAGGAACATGGCCCCTGTGAGTGTTACTGTTAGATTGTGTTATGTGCTGAGAGTTGATCAACAGGCGATACGTTTGCATTTGAGTCGAGTGTTTCAGGCGTTTTTTTAAAGGTGCACGATGAAGTGTCTGGGATGAACTTTTAGTCAGTTAGGAAAGATTTTTTTTTAATACGTAAACAAACCAAATAAACAAACTTTCTTAGTTTTCATGACTGAATAAACAAAGACCTCAAAGGACAACACAATCTCTTACTGTTTATATTTGGCGGACCCTGCCACCTTTCTAGCTTCAAACAGTGTTCCTTATTTTCCTCTGAGAACAGCTTGTTTATTCAGTTATGGAAAAAGTAAATATTTCTGTGTTTGTATTATTACCTCATTAATATTTTAACATTAAAATTCTGAGTATGAATTTCTACTCCTGAACCACACAAATCCAAAAGTTTGAGTGTGTCAAGTGTGGAAATAGCATCCTTTTCTTGATCTTACCATATTTAATACTCAATATTTTTAGATTTTGAAACATTTGTCAGACAAACAAGGCATTTAATAAAGTTTAATTGGGTTTTTCTACTAATATTTAATTAAAGGGGCACTATGTAGTAAGTAGTAAAAAATTCAAACTCAGAATTTAAATATTTACAATATTAATGAGGTAATAATACAAACTCAAAAATATGTATTTTTTCTATAACTGAATAAACAAGCTGTTCAATAAGGTCCCCAGAACACTGTTTGAAGCTAGAAAGGTGGCAGGGTCCGCCACATATAAACAAAGTAAAACAGTATGAAACTGTGTTGTCCTTTAAGGTCAGTTTGTTTATTCAGTTTGTTTAGGCATAAAAAAAATCAGTAATGAAGATCTTTCTCTTCTGATTTAAATTTCTTCCCCAAAACTACACAGTGCCCCTTTAACCAAATGATTCATTAATAGAGAAAGTATTCAGCAGATGGATCCATGATGAGATAATTGTTAGCTGTAGCTGTAATTCTGTTAGGTATTGTTGTGCACATTCATGTGTAAACAGTATTTTACTATTGTTATATTTGACGTGGAGCACATAGAAGATAATTTATTGCACGATCCAGTGTTTTCTATTCAAAATCTTTATTTGCTAAGTACTAGAAAGAGCCACAGTCACAATAAATGGAGTGAAGCGTGCAACTTTTTCCTCTGAGTTGTTTGTAATGGAGTAGGAGTATGAAGTATTATACAATGGAAAGACTCAAATAACTCATGGAGGACACAGGGCAGCAGTAAATTTGTTGGTGTGCAGAGGGGAACAGGAGTGCAGTCTGCTGCCTCTGGAGAGGGGAATGATGATTTTCCATGTCAATGGTCCCCTCTCAGCTTCAGGAAAGAGGAAATAATATGAGGACTGTTGCACGAGTGAGCTCCAAATTTAGAAGAGTGTCGGAATGGAAAAGTGACGCCCTGTGACTTTTAACTCACTTTCAAATAAGAAGATAGACATTCGGAGACCAGTGGAATTAAGACACATGAAGTTTAAGGTAGAACAGACACTGTGTATCTGTCTGCTTCTATAAAGCAATGGGCTATTTCGAGCATTGCATGAGCACAGTAAGCTTCAGTGTGTTTTTGCACATACAGAACATATCTTGGTTTGGTGCGTAAAATATTTGCTATTGGCGCTCGGTCAAATGTTGCTAACATAGGGGCTTTTATTACTTCAGAGGTGCTCAGTATTACAGTGTGCCGATGCTGTACCATAATCCATAGGAAGCCTGCTGTGGGTACAGCGGGATGCTTGTGCAATGAAGAAGTTAGCACTGTATGGTATGCAGAGCCCCTGGCAGGCAGACATTTGACAACCACTTGTGATTTTACTGCCGGGAGTGGGAGTAAAGTCAACTCAGAGAGGTGAAGGAGAAAGTCAGTTCATGCCTTGTCAAAAATGTGCAGCCAATAAACCGTCAGACTTTCCCACTTTGCTCCAGTTTTTATTAAGAGGAGCCAGAATACCTCGCTCTCATTCGCAGGGGAAAGATCATCCTTTGTTTTTACTTTGTGCCTTGAACTCTGCCTGCCTGGTGCTCTACCAAGGTGCTTAGAGAACACTGCCTTGTGTATTATTATATGAACATTTAACCTGGCTGCTGGGTTGTGAGCTCATCTGTGTGTCATTCTTGTTCGATATGCTCGCCAGCGGTGAGGCAAGCACATAATCTGACTTTGGAAAAGGAGGTGGTTATTAAACTCTAAGAAAGACAGAATATATAACAGTGATTTTCTCTCTGTCCGCAGGGAGCTGCAGGTATGGAGCAGAGGTGAGAGTTAATCCATGGATGGCCAGTTAGACCCCTGCAGTGCACCAACATCATGATAAGCTCCATCCTACCACAGGCTCCGCTATAGCTGCCATCTATCTATCGCCATGCTGAGAGAGAGCTCCTGGACCCTGACTCTGTTGCCATGGTGACCCTGTAGCAAGCAACAGTCACCATGGGAACATCCAGGATGTTCCGCGTCTTCGTCGTCCTGGGCTCGGCCTTCATGATCCTCCTGATCATCATCTACTGGGATGACGTCGGAGCATCACATCTGTATTTGCACACCCCAGTCTCGCCGGGCCCCAAAATCCCTCACCCAGCTCCCGCCCAGCCGCGGCCTCAAACCTCCCGAACCCCGTCCTTCCTGTCCGACATCGATGCCTTCGTTAACCAGTTTCTAGAGCCGGGAACTGGTGAACCCACAGACCCTGTTCCTGCTGACACAAGTAACCAATCAGAGAAGGCAGAAGAGCGGTATATACCGCGGCGGGAGTGGAAGATTCACCTGACTCCAGTGGCAGCAGAGCTCCGTGAGAGACAGGTTAGAACCTGAGGATATAATTGGTTTCTCTACTTATAAATGTTTAATTGACTCAAAAAACCTTTTGACATGTTACAGCAGGTAGGGCTGTGCAATTATGGCAATATATGATTATTTAAAACATGGGGGGGCCAAAACTAAAACTTAATGGTGAGTCACGGGCCAAAAGTAACCACCTATTGTATTGACGTTATTATGAAAATAATTCATAATAATTAGGGATCCTGCATTTCTAAATAGCATTTTTACCTCACAGAAAATTGAATGGCCTAAATCAATGTAGATATATGTTTTTTATTATTTTTATTTTCATTTTTATTTTCATTTTCCACCATCTGGCCGGCCAATTGGAACCTTAATATGTGCTGAATTTGGCCCAGAGGCCACTTTGTCAGCCTTTATTTAAAACGATTACTCATTGACTTTGGAAACATCACACATTTATTAAACTTTATCAAAAATGGTCATTTTACCAACGGATTTTCTAGAACTTTGAATAAAATTGAACTAAAACATGTCTTATTATAATGAAATGTCTTAATCTATTATAATAATGACATAATATATAATACATTTATTTGATATATGATGTGTATAATAATGTCATCTATATTTGATATACATAATGTGAGGAAGGATTGCTGAAATGTGTCTTTCTCCTCCTTTTTAGCTGCTCCAAGCACTGGTACATAACAGCACATTTAGACGCACATCAAAATCCAAGAGGCAGCTGCCTTGACTGGGTTTTCACAAATGTCGACTCACACAGTGACCTGAACTTAACGCACCACAGCCTGGCTGACAGTCAGCTTGTTCTTTTAGAGAATGGTAAAAGCACACAACGGTTGTATAAAGCACTGAATTTATAACACAATAAAATGAAAGCGTCTTTGTGAAAGGAATGCTGCACAATAATAATTTTTTCTGGATTAGTTTGTTTTCATTACTGTTGTTAGCCAAAATCGTGATTGAAAATAAAATTAGTTTAATTGCCCGGCCCTAATAGCAGATAAAGCACATGTATAAATAATACCATTCATAATGGCTGCATTTCATTCATGCCAGCACCCAGCTGCATTCTGACTCACTGGTGTAACAGGGCACGGAAATAGAACATTGTTAATGTCATTAGTTCCACTTTTGCTTTTCCTGCTATAGAAACTAAAACGTCCGCCATAAAAAGACTGTGGGAGGACTTCTGTATTAGTGCCAATATGATACTTACATTTCAGTATCTTATTTTTAGAAATATCAACATGATTTCTTACAGAAGCTCACATGAGTTCTCAAAGGCCAAATGTCTTAAAAACGAGAAGAAGTAGATGAACTTTTTTTAAAATTGCAAATCATACGGCTCCTCCTCTGGACTGTGTGTGAGTGTTATAACTGCGTTTGATCGACATCTGTCTGACCTGACTTATTAATTGAGTTGCACCTGTTTGTGTTGGAGAAGTTACAGCTTTCTCATTCTTGTTGGTTCAAGTAGATTGGTGACCTCATGTAATAACAGCAGAGCTCCATCCAATTTAATTACGAGCAGCGGTCTAATCAGCCAGAGTAAGTGGAAACACCTGTGTGGGCCTTAAAGTCAGCAACTATTGATTAAATACCAACACTAATCTATTTATATGCAGGCTACATGAAGAGAAAAGGCTTTTTGAATTCCTGATGTCTCCTTTCATTAGTCATCCTTTAGTCTATTTGTATACATTTGTTTGTGCACTGTAGGAAGAATGTAAATTTCTTTCCTCATTATAATTGCTAATGATAAAATGTGTTTGTCTGTGTGTGTAATCAGGAGCAGCGGCGGAGGTTACTTCAGGAGATGTGCGCAAATGACAGTGTGGTGTTTCCTGGCAAAAACCGTTCATTTGATGACATTCCCAACAAGGAGCTGGATCACCTTATTGTGGATGACAGGCATGGCATTATCTACTGCTATGTTCCCAAGGTATGCAAACATCTACATGTTTTTACTGCTTTACTAACATTGATTTATTCTAGAAGAAGTTTAACATGTATACGGCTCTCATAGACCTTCATACTGTAGGATTTCACCTGTTTCTTTCATCTTTATTCGCCTTCATGGCTCCTTCACAGGATATACTTCAAACTTTTACATGTGCTCCCTCCTCCTCTCAGGTGGCGTGCAGTAACTGGAAGCGCATCATGATCGTCCTCAGTGAAAGCCTGCTGAGGGACGGTGTTCCCCAGAGAGACCCGCTGGCCATCCCCAGGGACCTGGTCCACAACAGCAGCATGCACTTTACCTTCAACAAGTTCTGGAAACGTTACGGCAAGTTTGCGAAGCACCTCATGAAGGTCAGTTAAAATACTCTGTTGTGCACTATATGGTGATGATGATAAGGAAATATAAAAATGGAATACATTGTTTATTAATTGAATGTAGTAATTGCTGTGTTTTGTGGGTAAATGTGCTGCACGGTGAGGCTTTATGCTCGTCAATTGTTGTGAGAGTGACTATATTTTATGTGCTCCTCTCCTGGAACATGCTCTGCTTTTGCTTGATGTGTAATTTGCGACACAATACGAGCTAAATAAAAGCTCCACCACAGTGTCAAACTTGGACCCAGCAGCTCTGAGCTCACTGAGCTGTTACACACACATACAAACATTTTTGATGCCAACACATCTCGCAAAGCATCTCGCTGTGATTGCCACCTCAGCACTGATGCATTTTGGTTTTAACCTGCCTCTGCTAGCGTTATCCCATGATATCAGTATCATCTTATTACATCTGCTAGCTTTAATTCACTCTGTGATTCTGTACCTCCCACACAAGGACATGAGTTTATTCATTTATTTTCTTTTTTTGGTGGAACTGCTCCAGACTGTTCTCACCCTCACAGTTTTCAGCTGTGTCAGTGTGTACTTCTCGTCTTGAAATTACATTTCTTAGTTTTAGAGTCCTCTTTCGTCTTTCATGTTATGTGTTAATACAGTTTTAATTGATTTTTGAAGGTGAAGCTGAAGAAGTACACCAAGTTCCTTTTTGTGAGGGACCCCTTTGTGCGCCTCATCTCCGCCTACCGGAATAAATTCGAGCTGCCCAACGAAGACTTCTACCGGCGCTTTGCACAGGTCATGCTGCGCCGCTACGCCAACCAGCCGACGCCTCCTGCCTCGGTGGATGAGGCGTTCAATGTGGGTATCCACCCCTCCTTCTCCCAATTCATCCAGTACCTCCTGGACCCTCAGACTGAGAAGGAGATGCCCTTTAACGAGCACTGGCGGCAAGTGTATCGGCTCTGCCACCCATGCCAGATCCAGTATGACTTTGTGGGCCATCTGGAGACGGCGGAGGAGGACGCCGAGCACCTACTACGCCAGCTGCGGGTGGACAATGTGGTGGAGTTTCCCACCTCTCATAGGAACCTCACGGCCAGCAGCTGGGAGGCTGATTGGTTCAGCACAGTGCCTGTTGAGGCGAGGAGGGAACTCTACAAGCTGTACGAACCTGACTTCAGGCTCTTCGGGTACCACAGACCAGACTCGATCCTCAATGAGTGACTCAGACACACACACACACACACACACACATGCACACGTACACACGGTTTTTTTAATGTCATGAAATAACGCTACACTCCAACAACAGTCACACCTCTATTTGTTGTGGACTTTGCAGATGTGTCGTCCACTCTTATTCTACACTGAATGTGCACATTAATAAAGGGGCAATATGTAAGAAATGTGTTAAAAACTTTCAAAAATTAACTAAAATCATCAACAGAATGTGAAGAAAATAACAGTTTTGACAATATGTCATTTATTTTGTTGCAGTGAAGTTAGCATGCTAACCAGTTAGCGCCAGCCCGTGACGGTTTACAGCTCCTGTGCTAGCAGCGTAAACACTAATACACATCTGGTCCAAGTTTGAACTGCTAGCTGCACAGCTAACTGAGCTAAATAGTTAATGGCGGTTACAGTCAGAGGCAGTCAGAGGTTACTCTGGTGATATCCTGCACCATATTTGTTTATTGAGTATTGAGTAAATCTTACATATTGCACCTTTAAGGACTGCTCTAAGGAAGCACACTCATGAGATGAAGCCAGGTGATTAATGCCCATTATTGTTTGACTTTTTAAATCTAAGGTAAAAAGAAGCACACAAGGGAGACAGTTCAGCCGTTGATTTTGCAAACAGCGGGTGTCCTAAGATGCTTCACATTCAGTGTAGTCCTCCACTCTAAACTCCCCGCTGAGTTTGATGTCACGCCCCGTCTGTCATTTCTGGAGCCACATTTGTGTCGTGACTACACAGGCTTCGTAGCAGGATGTTTGAAACCTCGCAGTAGAGATGTCACGGAGCCGTACTCCACACAACCGTTTTGGTTCACACAGATGCATTGGAAATTTGGGCGATTAGTTAAAACAACGTGTTGCTAGATTAGTTTAAGGTGTAGTTGCACTAAAGTGTCAATCGTCATCTAATTTATTTCACATTAAGTGCAAGTGCAATGTTTATGTTAAACATTAAAGGGATTTTTATGTTAAACACATACTAATGACAGCTATCAACATCAGAAACAGGAGGAATTATTTTATACCTCATCAACACACCCAAAAGGGAGACAGTCATATGTTACAAAACACACACTGCACCACATTAACAACAAACCATACTGCGTCTTCAAACCTGTTACATTTCAGCATGGAGAAGTCCATTTACATTTTAGACATTTTAGCAGCTTGCGTTATTCAGCATGATACCACATGTCAGACTGACGCCTCAGCGTATACTGTAGAAGCACAGCAGCAGCTCCAGTGAGCAGCAGACTGAGTATCTGGACATGTCTCGGCTTGTCTTTGAGGCAGAAAACTGGAGTTTGAACATTCTTTTGTTTTCATCTGAGCTGGATGTACAGAGGCGAGCATCTGTGTGCTTTTCTAAAGGGAACATATTCTGTATTATTTTTGCTTGAGTTTTATCATCAGCATTTGATCATGTTTGCAGTTATTCACACTGAACTACTTTAGGTAACCCTGGAGACTGCAGCAGTGTTGATGTCTCCCTCTCTCAATATAATGAACATTTTACAAGGGCAGTATTTTCAAGGGACGTAGTATTTTGTAGCAAGGAGCTGAGCACATTACGAGAAGCCAGAAGGAGTGTTTTTCAGTATGTTGCTAAGATACATTACTCCACGTGTTTGGTCAATGCGTGCATATTAAAGGTCCAGTGTGAGGGATTTAGGGGCATCTAGTGGTGAGGGTGCAGATTGCAACTAACTGAGCAACCCTCGTCTCACCTCCCCCTGTGGTAGCCGCCAAAAGTGAGAAATGTGAAAGGCCCTCTCTGGAGACAGTGTTTGTTTTGTCCTTTCTGGGCTGCCGTAGAAACGTGGCAGACTACATGGAAGAGGACACACTCCCTCTGTAGATGTAAAAGTCTCATTCTAAAGTAACAAAAACACAACGATTCCTACTTTCAGGTGATTATACAGAAATAAAAACATAATTATAATTATTATATTCCATTTCTGGCCCTAAATTCTACACACTGGACCTTTAAGTACAGCTGTAAAGTTTCAAGAAGAGGCTGTTGTCAATGTTTGAGTTTCCAAGTAATGTTTTGATCAAAGTTAGAATCAGTGTTCTGGGCAAGGATCCGCTAAATGTTTTATATGAGAAGAGTGGGACGATTAAGATAGTGCCTTTTGGTTGCAAAAGTTTACACAGCAAAAAAAAGAAACCACAACGTATTTTTGTAGAAGGACTTAATTTTTACTTGGAACAAAATACAGTGAGAGCTGTATGAAGCCACAACAAGGTATATTTGATATACTGGGCCTTGTTTGTCATTTGTGATTATTCTTTGGAAGGACAAGGAGACAGCAGAGCCCTTCAGCATAACTGTCTTCATGGGGATTTGTATTGATTCATGATGCTGTGAGGACTCTTGTCAGTGTGCATGTGTGCAGTGCATTACTGTGTGTCGTTGAACAGATAGGATTACTGTGTGATTTGTTTTGTACGTGATGTCATTGACGTGCTCGGTGCCACATTATTCTGCAAATCACGAAGATGTTCACACTATTGACTCAATGTTGTCCGCTGCCTTTTGGTTTGTTTGTTTTGTAAGTGTACAGTATTTGACTGTATGTTTTTTATTTTAATCAAACTTTGACTCCTGAATGAATTTACTTAGCATCAGTGGTTGGTTTTCCCAAAAGTGTGTCATCATCACTTGGTGCATTTTCCATGTATGTCTAAATGTACACACAGGAAAGCAGAGACAACTGAGAACACTCCCTGTCACCAGTGTTTTGTCAGATTTTCATCTCTTTTTTATTCTTGTTTTGTTCTTTTGTTGTATTTTCTCATGTTACTGTCCTGATCTTAACCATGTGAGCAGTTTCCTTTTTGTCTTTTTTCTTCAAAAGTGCAAACAACAACACGGTAATATGGAATAATGTTGTAAGGCAAAAGGGAAACGGTTTATTTATTGGCAGAATAAAAACCTATGAGCACATGCTGCTTTTGTAAAGGGAAAATCTGTGTTAATGACTCTGTCCAAAGCGTAGAGTTTTCATTATTTCTGTCCACAGTCAGCGGACACTTCAATAACATTTATGCTCTGAACAGCTTAACGGCTTGTTGAAGCTGCAGTGCCAAACCTTCTCCTACATTTTGACCTCATGCCAACTTCTAACATTAAATCGTGTCACAGACCAAAAAAAAAAAAATCTATTTTTGTGGTTCATGTGTTTGTAAAAGAAAGTCACGAGAGACCTTTCAGTCGGCCAATCTTGTTCCTTCACTTGTACATCGGGAAAATGCAAAGTAATCATTCAGTCTCATCAGTGTCATGGTGTTGTTCATCATCTGGTCTTTGTACAAGAGAAATAAAGGTTGTGGGCATGATGGAGAATCCAATAGTCTGCTTTTGTGCAAATCACTTACTGAATAAAAGAACGATCCATTCTGTCTCAGCATTGTACTATACAAGGATATTATACAAATCATATTAGATAACACTGGCTTGAAATAAATGTTGCCCTGCCATATTAGCATAATATGAGATGTCCTTCAGTGAAGAGTTATCTTGGTATTGTCTCAAAACCATGAAGCAGAATAGATACTTTGTGTGGTGAGGACTGATATGAAGGCATTGTGGAGGGGGGGTGTTGAGAATCTTGTATGAGGACAGCTGGAAAGGAAAAGCCTCAAAAATCTTAACAGGAAATCCTGCCAATTTTAGCAAAAAAACTAGGAAGCCTCAGGATGTTTGTGTCTGATAAGTCAACATGCTGTCCTGACACACATGTAATCTTCACAATACATGTATGACACTATATGGGTACCGTGTATCATATTTGAAACACCAAACAACTTTCATCAGAAAGCTGATGAAGTCAAAGAAAACAGGAGAAAAAAAAGCTCAGGGTGATGGTGAAGCTACAAAGACACAGAAAATCTAAACTTTAGGAGGGCAGCTAATTATTCAGCAGCTCTCCATGACCACCTGAAGGTGTCACTGTGTTCATGTTCATGTTCATGTCAAAATCTCTTCTACAAGCCCTTTTGGAGACAGTCTGTGCTGTGAGAGCAGTAAGATCTGCAGCACATGGATGTGTGATCCCTCACTGGCTTCCCACCTACCAATTTTTTTTCAAAGATCTTTGCAATGACAGATTGCAAGGATGTTTTTTTTTAAAACCTTAACCATTTCTAATTCAGGCTAAACACAAATGTATCCCCAAACTACCAGAAATTATTTTGTGCCCTTGTAGAAACTCAGAACATATCAAACACTGCTGATCCAAGCTGACATTGTGCGAGAGGCGGGGTACAACCGGGACCGGTCCCCACTTCATCACAGCACTGACATATAGAGAAAAACAATTCATACTCACATTCACACCTATGGGCATCTTACAGCCACCAATTAACCTGCATGTCTTTGGAGCACCCAGAGGTAACCCACCCCACACAGAAGAGTCCCAGCCAACGTGGCCCAACCTGGCAGGTTTGAACCTGAATCCCTTCACGCTGTGAGGTGCCAGTGCTAACCACTGCACCCAGTGGCGCCCATTTACGTTACTAGTCAACATAACTGTAAACCGTCACATAAAGAACAGCAAGAAGAAACACAGCTGTCTGTTTCCCTGTTTTATTTTGAAAGCTTTTACTGGAAGTGTGACATGGGAGCATTTCAATTAATGACAGTACCTCCTCTAGTGGTCACAGCGAGGAACTACACTCAATTTATGGCTTCAACATTATTAGTAAATCCATCTGCAAACTTGGTACATTAGTGTTATGACTACAACTAATAGTATTATAAAAATGTAATAACTGCATTAATACCGAGCAGTTCTCGTTTCTGCTTTCATCCCCGCTGAAGCCGAATCATCAGTGTACACTGCCCCCCAGAGGTCATAATGAGGAACTACATAAAAGCAAGACATGTCAGGGTAGAGATGACATAACACTGAATTACTACTGTAGTATCAATAATGATGTTAAAGTTGATGATAATACAATCATAAACATATTTATAATGATTATTTTTGGCGTATCAGTAATGGCATAATGGCAATATTGGTATTAATTGGTGGTAATGGTGTCCCAGGTGACAGGAGTGTATTTAATCTTATTTATACTTGACTGGTTACATAACATATTATGCTTTATGTTGCGTTTGGGCCTCAGTTTATAGTCATTCACTTTGTATTGACATGACATTAAAATGAAAAGGGAGGGAGAGAGGGAGGACACTTAGCACCTTCTGGTAAACATAATTCAACCAAAAAAATGTGAAAGTCACCACAAGACATTAAATCTTAGTGAGAGAGAACATTGTGCTTCCTGCAGTTTCACAAACCCAAAGTTTATAAACAACAAAAGTTCACTTAGCACCAGGTTTTAGCACCATGTACAAAACTCACAAATCAGTCCACATGACCAATGACACAGTACTTTATCCTACTGCAGAAACCACGGCTTAGTCGCTTCAGCACAAAGTGACAATAGTAAATATTTGCCATATCTTAAATAAAGTAGGGCTAAACAGATACAGATAACACACTACAGCTAGCAGCTGGTTAGCTTAGCTTAGCATATAGCCTGGAAGTCTGGCTCTGTATCAGTGTTGCAAAATCCCTTTCTACTCTCTACTCGCGGTCTAGAAATTGTCAGGCAAATAACCTCCCGTCAAACGATGAATTGTTGTTTTAATGCTTGCTTTGTGCGGATTTTACAAACAAAATCTTTTTCAATGATTTTTCGAGGTGTAAAGAAGGCTCCTTTTGACAGAGACAGGCTAGCATTTTCCCAATTTCCAGGCTTTATGCTAAGCTAAGCTAAGCTATGCTACGCGGGTGGTTCTAGCTAGCAATTTGACATAAATATGCAAGAATGGTATCAATCTCCTCATCTAACACTCATATTTTGCAAAATGTTGAACTATTTCTTTAATAAAACCACGCACAATAGTTTTGTTGTCGTGTATGCTGCGTAAGGTAAATGAATCTGCCTTTACACTTTAAATTTCAGAAAATAGATTTTTCTTTAGGGGCGATGACCGTAATTCAGTTTATTTCTTCACATTTTCTCAAAGAGGTATTGCTCATTCTCCAGTAACTATTCTGATTCCGGCTCCATTTTTATCTAAATATAAAAGAAATCAGAGAATTTTACAGTTTCATGATTTTACAGTGAATTCCTTTGCTGTGCTCCCACGTCAGTTCGATGCGTTTAAGTCCAACCAGTCTAATCCTTGGCCTCGCCTTCCCTCTGTCATTCACTTCCCCTCTACGCTAGCTTTGATGAGGTATCCGTTGAAGGTGATGTAGACGTCTACATCATCACTGTAGATGGCGTTCTCCCTCTGCCTCTTGTACAGGCGGACCCACACCTCGTCGCTCAGCTCCAGCTCCAGCATCAGGCTCTGACTCTGCATGATGGAGCGGTCGCTGGGCTGGGCGTACACGATGGCCTGCTCCGACTCGTTGTGCATGATGTGTAGATACGTCTCCTTGAAGTTCCACGTGTGAATGTTGACGTTGAAGAAGTAGATCCCCGGGTTGCGGCAGATGAATTTCCCGTTAAACATGTTGAAGTGGTCGTCCAGGTTGACAAACACCGTGTCAAACACGAGCGCCTGGTAGGACTCCAGGCTGTGGAGGGATTTGCGACGGCCGACGGAAAAAGCAGAGTACTGGGCTTTGCAGGGGTCTCCTGGAGGGCCCGCCTGGCCTTTTGTGCCTGTAGAGCCCATGGGACCCCTGGCGCCTGGAGGGCCTTCGTGTCCAGGTTTACCCGGTGTTCCTCTGTCACCACGTTCTCCTTTGTCACCTGGAAACAGTGACATTAGTCACCACAACAGAAATAAGTAAACAATGCTGACACAGGATAGAAACTAAGACACTAAAGCCACTTTTAAAGCTGAAATTAACTAAACTTGTCAACAGAATGTGAAGAAATATCAGTTTTGCAGAGACATCGACTAAAGCTGGCATGCTAACCAGCTAGCCCCAGAGGTCCAAGGCTCCTGTACTAGTGGTGTGATCTCACAGTGCAGGCATACTCGAGTCAGCTAATGGGACTGCTAGTTACATGGCTATCTGAGCTAACTAGATGATGGCAGCTACAGTTAGCAGCTACAGTTAGCAGTAGGTAACAGTTACTTTGGGGATGTTCTGTCCCCTATATTGGAGAAAGAATTCAACAGGTGTCCATTTCTTACATACTGCACCTTTAAATTCTATATAAAGAAAATATGTGGAAGCTAGTTTGACCATCAAGACTCCTTCTAAATTGTTCTATTTCATGAAGTGAACACTAGGGTTATGTAAGTCCTTACTTTTTTCCAAAATATGCAATTTTGTGGCTTTATTTAGAAAACCCGTAGTACGCTCTGAAATCCTCTAAAAGCTCTGTGTGTCAGTCAAAGATTTGCCCATATATGGTTGACAAATTGCATCAACCAATGGAAAAAGTGGTCTCATGGTTATGATGGACAGTATAATGGTGTCTGCAAATGCTGCCAAATGGCATGAGACCTAATATGGCCCATACTGTTACCTTTGAGGATGGTCATGTTGATGTAGGTACGGACCTCCGGCACACGGCTGAACACACCGATGGGAGGCTCAGCTCCGCTGCCCTCTTCTGGCTCCAGGTCATCACAGCAGCGCCTGCAGGGGACAGGAGGAGCACTCGGAGGAGGCACCAGGGCCACCAGGGAGGTCAGGGACAGAAGGAGGAGGACACCCAACATGACTGTGCCTGAAGCAAGAAACAGAGGAAACCACCAGATGATTGGCAGAGCCTTAAAGTTTCAGATTATTACGCTTTGAATCCATTTCTGCTGGCGGATCTGGATCCTGGGAACTGGGCACAGTCAGTGAACAGCTCTGGGACCCTTAAAGATGATTACATTTCCAGTTTTCAAACATTTGTTCTATGACATCAGGTTGAACTTGGAGCTGTGACTCAAAAATATGCACAACAATACATCACAGTAAAGCAACTGTAAGGGACATTTAAAGGGTAACTCCACCAATTGTATTCATTAAAGTGTGTTTACAGGTCTTGGAAAGTACAACTGGATGTGTGAAAAAAGTGGCATAAAGCCTTTTGTGGCTCCAGAGGAAGCTGGAACACACTTTACTGTGTAAAATTGGTGGAGTTCCTCAATAACAAAAAGGATACTTGGGATAAACAAAATATAAAATCAATCAAAACACATAGCAAAAGTCACAAGTTAAAAGATTCTACAGCAATCCATCGAGCAGTGGATGAGCTATTTCAGTCTGTACAAAACTGGTGTACTGACTGACCAACCAACATTACTATTCATAGATGCTAGCATGGCTAAAAAGGGCGCTCTATATGTATGTTTTTAAAATATCACAAAGTGACAGCTGGCCTGATGCTATGAAGCAGGGTGGTTCACTGTGTTGGAGCTAAAACAGTGAATTGTGCAGGGACAACAAGGCCTTTAGTGAACAGATCCAAGTGATCATGATGCAGAATATGAAGTTAAAATACCTAAAATTCTTTATAAAACAATTACAAATACATTTAAATGATTTCGATAAACATGAAAAATAAAGGAATCATCAGTTCACGTGAAGAAAAAGGAAAATCACCATCAGCAAAGACGACTGGATTGTATTTATGAAACATATTTACCAGCCTAAACATCAGTTGTTCAGCAGCTGCTAAGAAAATAAGATCATTATTTGTCCTCGATGTCAGTCCCAGAGCAGTGGAAAAGTGAAAGAGGGAGCTTCGACCTTGAGCCAGAAAAAACATTTTTTACCCCAGACTGAAGCAATAGGAGTCAAGAATTGTGAAAAAAAGGAGCATATTAGTTTATGAGTCAGTGACATTTTAACTGGTTGCTTAAATGAAAAGCCATAGAGGGTTTCTGGCCTCCACAGAGCTGACTGAGAGGTCAATGGTGCCTCTGACTCACTCATGCGACTCTCAGCCAAATCCCTAAAGTAAATTCCAAAACAATGGAGCAGAGCAGTGGCACAAGGACCATAAATCAACAGAGAGACTACCCTGCAGGCTGCCCGTAATTCATCACTAATTAACTCAGGAGGATTGACTCCTCACAGTTTTATCCAGAGAGAGTCAGTGAAGTGGGGTTTTTTTTAAACAGAGAGCCGAGCTGAGTATTTTTGAATGGAAAAGTGATGGCTGTCTGCCAGACTCACAGTGATTGCCCAGTGTCTGTGTACTGTAACTGGAACAGTGTGTGCTGCTGTGTTTATACAAGACAGCTGTATCCATACTGACAATTACATTCTTCATACACGATAGGACATGGTAGGCAGCAAGAGACCAAAAACACATTTTGTGTGTTTAGAAGCTCAGTTTACTGTTGCAGTTGTACAGCTCAAAACCTGAACCAGCGGTGTTCCCTGTCAGTGTGACGACAATGAACGTAAATGATCCAAACCTGTGAGACCAGTTGCTGTTCTGGTTGGAGTGAAAAGCTAAATAGGACCAGAGTGTATTTAGCCTATGTTGTTAATTAGGTACATATATGTACACTATAATACAGTCTTATAAAGTATTTTTTTCTGTCAGAAAAATGGTGGTCATTTTGAAGATGCAGAGTGGTGGTGTTGTTGCGTTGGACTGCAAAATGACAAAAATAGGAGACACAGTTACTACAAAGAGACGGAAAATGATTATTTTCAGATGCAAAAGACAACATAAAGATACAGAACAACTACATAAAGATACAGAACAACTACATAAAGATACAGAACAACTACATAAAGATACAGAACAACTACATAAAGATACAGAACAACTACATAAAGATACAAAACAACTACATAAGACTAACTGACTAAAAAGAGACACAAAACAAGTATGAAGAGACACAAAAGTACTACAAAGAGACGTACATCGACTCTAAGAGATGCAAAGGATAAAGATGCCAATAAGTACAGAGAGACAGAACAACTATGAAGAGACTGAATGACTTCAAAGATACACATCACAAGTACTAAGAGAAACAAAACAACTATAAAGGGACACATGACTACAAGGAGACACAAAACGACTACAAAGAGACACGAAACGACTACAAAGAGACATAAAACGACTACAGCGAGACACAAAACGACTACAAGCAGTGTGCTGTGACATTTGTAGTTGTTGTGTGTCTTTTTCAGTCAGAGGGTCTTGCTCCATGTATTAGGAGTGGGAATTCGTCTGCATGTCCAGGGGGCTATTGTCTCATAATCTGTCCACATATACTCTTGCTGCCGGGACATTTGCTCTCCCTATTAAGTAATTGTTTAGCAGCACAGTTTAGATATATGGGGGAGCCAGTGAAACCAGCCTTGTTTACTGCTCTCCTAGTTGTGTGCACTGGCAGTCTATGCACCTCTGCGTGTGCATTTCCATCAGTGGCCTGGCAGCTGCACAGTGAGCTGCACATTCAATCAAAATATGACTGTTGGTCCTGGTGGTGTTTCATCAGGTGTAATCTGTCTTGCAGTGGAAACCTGCTGCTTGTGTTGAGGTTCTGGTGGGACTTCCACACTGAACCACAGATGACCATTCAGGGTGTTTGTTATGGCTCATACGCTGACCAGGGACATTACATAACTGGTGTTCATGGAAAATCCCACTTGAACTGGAAACTTGAACTTGAAATATGCAAAATGCTGGATCTGTTGTGGCCTGGATGCTTTGAAGGATTATTTTTTACAGTAAAAGCTTAAAAGTCAAAGTGTAGTAAATAAATAAATAAATAAACAAGCAGAGATATCCAGTGCGCGCGGCAGCAGTATAAAAACAGCATTAATTAATATACAGTTTGCAGATTTCCATGATTTAGGATATGGAAGCGTGTTTCTGTCTGTTTGTTGTCTCGGTCCCGTCGCGCAAAAACGCAACTGCAATCACTTCATGGCTTTATAATATCGCAACAGCGCCCATGCAACCTGCGCGCATCCCACAGATAACAGAGATGTGTTTTATCTGAATGAATCTCACCTCGTTCACGTCTCTGCAGCCGCTTCAGTCCGAGGAGGAGGAGGAGGAGGAGAGAGACTCCTGAGTCAGCAGCCCTCTCTTCCTCTCCCCGGCTCTGTGGGAGTGAGGTTTCCTTTAGATCCCTCCTCGTTTTACGCACTCAGGCAACAAGTGTCCGCTCATTAATGTGACAGAAACACCTCAGGGATGAAAGTCTCAGAATAAGTCTTATTTTGAAAGGCTTTCGTTTGCCAAAAGTTGTTTTGAAAGTGAAGTAATGCTAAAGGACTGGACAATGCCATCACCAATAACTGAGTAGGATGGAGCTTAAAGGAACAGTTCACCCAAAAATGAAAATTCAGCATCTACTCACCCCCGTGCCGACGGGAAGTCAGGTGAAGTTTCGTTGTCTGCTAAACATTTCTGGTCAGGAGCTTCACAGCAAAAATAGCGATCCAGCATTCTCCTAAACAGCTGAAGTAGATGGGGACTTGTTTGAAAGTGTGAAAAAACAACAACAAAAAAGCAACAAACAAACAAAAAAGTTAAAATGGCCGACCCTACAGCTCGTCAGGGGTCTTCCGAAGACTTGATTGATTTGCAAAGATGTTATTTACACCTTTGACACCTGGTCGAGCTTTTTTTTCTACTTCAGATAGGGTGTGCGCTAATTCTATTAGCTTAGCAGCTACAGTGATAATGCCTTAAAAAAGGTTGTAAATAAAGTCTTTTCAAATCAAATTGTGACCTCGGGCCTCTGGAGACTTGAATTATATCAGTCGAGCTATACAGAGCCAATTTATGTTATGTTTTGGATTGTTTGTAATGTTTTAAATTAAGTCCCCATCTACCGTTCTTCAGTTGTTCAGGAGAACGATGCGAGGCTGTTTTGCCGTGAGGCTCCAGAAATGTTTTGTGGACTACTACTTTATATGAAGGAAAATCACTGAATTTTTCCATTTTTGGGTGAACTGTTCCTTTAACTGGAGGACCACTCCTCTGGGTCTATTCACAAAAGTCACTAAACTCCTGGTCACCCTCCTCTGGGACTTCTGCATTTCCTCTGTGCTGAATTCCTCCATTCTCCTCCCATCTGCTGCAGCCACACATGCAGAGAGAGGCTATAATCTGTACAGCTCCAGACCCAAATTAAGACTGTAATGCTGAGCTTCAGAGGCAGCTGCTAGACAAAATGCAAGGAAGAGAAACATGTGATTATAGTACAGAGTATAAGGGGTACAATGACAGAGGAGGAACCTTCAGCACTGATCTCTGAAGAGCTCTGTGCAACCAGGCAGATGAAGTTATGAAATGTTCTGAACAGATTTAATTAAATGATTATAAAGTATGATGTATATTATAGTCTGAATTTCTGGACCAAAAAGCCAAACCAAAGACGGGTCAAGCAGGTTTTTCATCTGGTGGCGTCTGTTGGTGTACTTTCTTTTATCTGTGGAATTTCTACAGCTAAATGGGCCTCGCTTGATTATCTTTTAAAGCTTTGACTCCCAACTTTTTTTTGGCTTGTGACCCTTTAAAGGAATATTTTTAGCATTTTGGGAATTAGACCCACTGAGCAAAAACTTTGTTATTTTCCGACATCTTTTTAACTTCAGTCACAGCCCCAAGCCTCTACCTCAGTGGCCATGCACTTATCAGCTCTACCTATATCAGCTGTATTATGAACTATGTTTTGGTCACCCAACCTTTATCAAGTAGGCTAACGTTCAAGGTTGAAGTCTTTTCAACGTCGGGCAAAGACCTTGATGTCTTTTGGATATGTTTTTGATTTTTTTTTGCTCTAATTTGTTTTCTTCCAAAGAAATTAAAACATCCACTCTTTAGAAATGGGGGGTTTAGCTTAGCTTAGCATAAAGAGTAGAGACCTACAAGACTACATTTTCCTCTGCCATCATGCTCAGGATGGGAAGCTCGAATGTCATATTGCTGTAATTTAGGTTGGATGTACTATAAACGTTGAGAATCGGACAAATTTGTTTGTAATTTCACCACTTCCTGACTGATCAGCAACTTAATAGACAATGGATATTAAAAAAATGGAGGGACATTGGGCCATATTTCAAGATAAAACAACGTATTTGATAACCTGCTAGCTTCAATTAGACATCAGCTAACGTCACACATCTTGGACACATTTATTTAAGCCTGGAAGTGAAACGCACTGGATACAAACAAACAGAAACGTTAGCAAGGAAGTGGTTAAATGCTAACGTTAGCTAACTTGGTTATCACATATGTTGTTAAACGTTGAAATATAGCTCAATTTCCCCTTAGATTTTTACTCTTAATCATCTTTTAAGATGCTGATCAATGGGAGTACGGGGAGTAGGGAAATGATAATAACTCGTCAGATTCTCTACATTTATACGACTTGCAACCTGGAACACAGAAACAGAACGTTATCCCAGAGTTTGAGCTTCTCACCCTGAGCGTGATATCAGGGGACAATGACCGCCGTATAAATATGGTCTATAAGGATATTTTCGAAAATACTGAACTTTTCCTTTTAAGGAAAGCCACCAAAAAGATGTTCTCCTCTCAGATCAACCATATTTTATTGCTTTTATAAGTGAAGCAAGAGAAATCCAACGTTGGTTCTGAACCACAGTTTTCAAGCAGTAATAGATCAACCTGGCACACACGTAGACAAAGGGGCATATGTTTTAATATAGGAAGTGACATTACCCACTTGAGCAGACGCCTGTTAACTGCACACACACTAACTACTTCCTGATTGTCTCTTAATTGAAGAAAATTGCAGAGGATGCAGAGGAAGTTGAAATAACTCTTCCATGTCCCCTGTTGAGGTTGTCTGCACATAAAACGCAGTCCTGTCGGAGAACAAGAGGCAGAATCTGCGCGCATGTGTTAACATGAGCACAGCTGTTCAACATTACCGCCATTGGTCCCGAGGGTTTCCTACACTGTTATGCACTTACATCAGGAGAACATTCCTCTGGTTTTCCGGCCGATGTAAACTTTTGTAAGGGACCCGTCTGAAAGCACCTGATGCAGTCTACGTTATCTCTCTGTAAACATTCACTAGCTGTTTTCTTTAGGATTCAGACAGTCCCTTCCCACCGGGGCTCATAATTCTCTCGGTTTGTCTGGGCCCAGAAATCCTCTTCTGGTGTTCTTTCAGGTGGTGTTTTATTTGGAGGCACTGCAGTCCTAAATCAGAAGTCTCATTTATCTCTCTGTTCGGTATCTGTTTTATGAGCTCCGGCAGCAGAAAACCACCACTGCACTCATCTAATTCCTCTTTGCTTTGACCTCGAGGTCAGCTCACCTTTCTTCATTCTTCAGGTGAGTCTTTTTGCCCTTCTGCGTGGCTGTTTCTAAAGTTTAGAAATCAGATATTTGCGCTCTCCTATCTTATGGTGGATTGGCGACTTTTGGGGCCAGAAGCAGGACAAAAGAAACATATTGTTAGTGGCTGACACAATCATGGGGCATTGCGTTCACAGTTTGGTTGAATTCAGACCTCAGATATTCTTGTGGTTCAGCTCAGGAATGGACACTTGGCGAGCACACTGTAAATGTTCAGAATCTAACTATGACTTACAATAAATGATTGTTCACTAGTCATAGGCTACTCTGCTCTGCGGGCTCCCACAGTTTTGTGATATCACATAAGAATCTCTCAGAGTTGTTTCCAGCACAAATAGTTTAACTTTTTGTTGTAGCAGGTTAGACATTGATTTATTCTATTGATTTATTTTGTTTATGATGAGAGGAAGCCATTGTGCATCAGGAGTGTAATCCTGTCATGCTTGAGAGGATTCCTTTGTTTTTGCTTTCTTTCACTGGGGCGATTAACACAGCCCTCCTTTTTGCACGTTAAGTACAAAGCTAACACCAACAGCTGTTTAGCTTAGCTTAGCATAGCATAGCACAAAGACTCTGAACAGGGGGAAACAGCTAGCCTGGCTCTCACCAAAGGTATACAAGATATAATGTGCTAAGTAGTCATCTGTAGAAGCGCTGGTGGACAGCTTTTGTTAGCTTTGGGCAGAGCCAGATGAGGTGAAACAGCTCGTCTTTTCAATTATTATGCTAAGCTAAGCTAACTGGCCGACTAACTCTCATTCTCTGCAAGAAAGTGAACAGTGAACATTTCCCAAAATGTTTAACTATCGCTTTAAAACTCCAGTCCTGTGAAAATTTAGTGGCATCGAGCAGTGAGGTAGCAGATTGCAACAAACAAATCACCCGTTGCCTCATCTTCTGTGGGTATAAACGGCTCAAGGTTACAACACAACGATTCTTGATTTATGGTGATTATTCATTAATAAAAGCATAATTATTAATATTAAATTGTGATTCTCTCAGTAGCTCACACTAAATCCTGCACACTGGTCCTTTAAAAAAAACCCAGAAAATATTGAGTTTTAAGAACCATCATGAAAGAAATATTTGAATATTAAATAGTAATACTTTTAAATACAATGAGAATCCTTTTATTTATTACAGATTATAATCGCACAGGCTCCGATGTTTGTTTGGAAATATAAATAGTTTATTGTCAAGGTTTGGGGTTGTTTGTTCAGTAATTTCCTGTTTTATTTTGCAAGTTCTCCCCTCATGCATCATGTTTTGCTTTACACTTCCTGTCTTTGTCTTTTTCCCACATTTTTGTTGTTCACCGGTTCTTTTGTTAATCAGTCCCTGTGCTGTGTATTTAAGCCTGTGATTTCCCCTCACTCTGTTGGTTCTTTTGTTCCCTGTGACTTCTTGGTTTGTTCTGAGTTTTTGTATTTTTCTTTAGTTATTTCTTGGATTCTCCTTTGCCTGTTTTTTCGTTGCCAGCCTTTTCCTCGTCTGCTCTTTTATTGCCTGCATTTTTTAATTTTTGGGGGGGATTTCAGCTTTGTTAATAAGTCTTGCCTTTTGTTTTTTAAACTGCCTGCCTCTTTGCCTTGCGTTTAGGTCCTTTTTAGCTGAAAACACAACATTGTAATAGTAATAGACATCCACACATCTTTATATATAAATGGCTAAAACAATGTGTCTCCTTTGCCTTCAGAACAAATTGTCCCTGGTTATCCACATTGCATTGTTACAACCTCTTTTATATGTTGGCCTTGACTGATTCAACCCCTGTGGTGGTTGTGACTGCTGTGTCTCGTCCCTACAGTTCAGGCTTCCTGTTTCTATTCCAGGTAATGAGGATGAAACACACAGGCACCCTGACCCCAAATGCTCCCATCTCACTGTGAATTAAATCCAAAACAAGCCAGCAGACTTTACAAGGAATGTTTTTCATTCTCTCTCTCCCTATTTTATGTGCTCCCTGTGTCTCCCTCTCCATCTTCTCTGGCCAGCTGGTCAAAGCTTCCTCATTGATTGCCCGAGCAAGCAAGAGGAAATCTAAACAGGCCGAGACTGCAAAGCCCTGCAGCTGGACGAACGCCTGATGGACCCTAGCAGCACAGTAAAGACAATATTTATTGAATCAGGGTGCAGGGACTGCATTAAAATGATTAAGATGCTTGTCTTTAGCTGTGCAGACAAGTCAACAATAATACAGGTCCCAGAGAGGGAAGGTTTGTTCAGTTATCTAATGTCACCTAGTGGCAGAATGAACACACTGCATCAAATATCCTTCAGTCCATCCTGTGATGTAAAGATTCAGTTTAATTATGATTTATAACAAACTTTTAGCTGTAAGCCCTTAATTCTACTCATGAAAAAGTTATATAAATGAATGGATAAATAACCAACCGAGTCAAAAAACAAGACTATTTTGGTGGTGAAGTGCTGTTTATATGAGTTCAGGAGTCTCACAGCCTGAGGAGAGAAGCTGCTCTGTAGTCTGGTGGCAGGGTGAGCAAACTGTGGCTGTGGTGGGTGAAAAAATGTCTTCTAGTTTCAGAAATGATACAAGTACAAATCAATAGCAAAGACACAACACTAGGTTCATTTTATCAAATATATGGGTAGAAAATCATCACAATCACCAATCAAAGCCAAGACAATCTGTACTTTGACCCAATGTTAGTGCTATTTTTATATATATAATATTTGTGTTATTTATCCAAACTAACTGGTTGTGGACTGTTGTTATCAACTCAATCTAATTTCCATGTCATAATGTGTCACTGTCTGTTGATAATATGTGTATTATTCACAGTTTTCATTGCACATTGTTTAACAAAACTAACAAAACGATTCTGTAAGTTTCAAGGTAACACTTGAGCTTGTTGTGTCCGTGGGACAAGGATGCCTGTGAACATCTTATGTCTTCAGTTTGATTTTTAGTCATGCTGTCAGTATTTCTCTGTTTAAAAGCAAAGGGGAGGGACATTTTTTTTGATTGAGGAGAAATTAAAGGTGCACTATGTTTTGAAAAAGGAAATTCAAACTCAGGTAACATTTACAATATTAATTTTAAAAACTCAGAAATATCAGTGAAATATCAGAAATATTGATGTTTTTCTATAACTTGGCTACTTAGAAAGGTCCTGAAGATGTAAACAAAGTAAGAGTATGACATTGTGTTGTCTTGTGATGAGAGTTTGTTTATTCATTTAAAATCAGTCATAGCAGATTTTTCTCTTCTGATTAAAACTTCTCCTTCAAAACTACACAGTGCACCTTTAAACAAATAAATACAATTATTATTTTCATTATTACTGAACATCAATAATTACAACACAAATTCAATTAATTGTCATACTTTTTGAACAGGATGGATAAATTGGTCAATAATATCTTTAGACAGGTACGAATACCTGTATAATACTAATACCAGAAACCAAACATTCTCCTGTGAAGAATCAGTGAGTACATTTATCTCAATGTGACAGCTTTGGGAAATGGTTAATGTTTGTTTTATCAGCCTAATTTATTCCTGTTTATTTAATCTTGATCAGTTTTTGTCTTTTCTTCCTCTAGCATTATTCTCTTTTTATGTGCCATGTCTGGTTTTATTTCCTTTTGTAAAGTGCTATATAATCATAAAATATTATTTTTATACATTTAAATTATTGTACATAAATAACATGTGTGGGAAGTCTTCTCTTGCTGTATTTTGTTTTTATTTTTGTACAGTTGACTTTATTTTAAAGAAGTTAGGAAACCAATTACCTTAAGTCAAGCAGACTACTGGATTTAAGTTTTATGACTTAAACAGTTTTAACAACTTAAAGTCTACTTTATATGATCATTTTGAGGTAATTAGATTCCTCAATTTATTTTAAATAGAGTCACTTTGTGTACTGTACTTGATTTTGTACTTCGATTGTATAATTTTTCAATTTGGGCCAGCATCACCGGCCACCAAACTGTGTTTTGAGTAACAACACGCCAAGCAAATACATAAGAGCGCTCTCTTTATGACAGATATTGCTTCTTTTGTGTGTGAAGTGTCTTGACATACTTAGGTATGATGTGTAACAGCTTAAGCTCTTGTGAAATGGAAAGTAGAGATGGAGAAACACTGATGAAAAGCAGCATCTTGTGTGGTTTCTTACTGACATGGCTAAATATTGTAAATCTTCTGTGAGTTGAACGGATGTTGCTGGTTGTGTCGGAGTTAAATGTCAAACCGCACTCTAATACACACGCTCACACTCTCACACACACACCACCAGGACCACCTGACAGGACATGTAAACACTCACATATACAACTCAAGGCTCAGTCTCTCACACTCTCTCTCTCTCTCATGTCGGCTCACATGCCCACCCCTCAGCTCTTCTTCCACAACGACACAGGAAGTCAAAGGGTGACCCATTTCTACCAGAGGTTTTATTTTGTTTGGTCTCTGCACAGATGTCACTGAGTGCAACGGAAATATACTGCATGTAGAGACAAAAGCCGCAGCATTCATCAACAACCTCAATGATTTACATGAATCTACAAATAGCAGTCTGATAAATATGACATGAAATCAGTTATACCTGTACACACAATGCTTCACGGTAGATGGTTTACCAGGTGCAGTTATATTGTTGGATGGATGATCTGTTTCTGAAATAATGATTAAAGGTTTTCTTTGAAATTACTTGTAAATTTGTCCAAACAAATGAGACTGACTGTCAGAAACATTGGTGGCAAACCAGCTGCCTTGTTTCTGACAGTAGATCAGTCCAGACTGAAATCAGCTCAATTAATGCTCGAAGGTTTCTGTTTCTTTGTCAGTTTCATACCCTTAAACATCAGCATGGACTGTGTGAGCAACAACAGACATCACACAGGAAAACATCTCCTGAGTCAACTCTAAAGCAATGCTCGCATGCTCTTTCTTGCAGATAATTCATTAGTATTTACATCATCAGAAACATTTTTTCTTTCAAAATCACAGATCTGCCTGCAGGAAGAACTTTTATCAAAAAAAAAAAAAGAAACTCTTTTCATCCTATAAATGATATTAGTTATTTTAAAGAGCTCCTGCTACATTTGTCTTTGCAAGATTGAGGTTAAAGTAATAAAAAGCAAACTGCATTTTGTGTGTTTATGTTTTTAAAGGCAGTGTCATTAAAGGGGCTCTGTGGAACAATTACAGCAATTTACATGTTTTAGTCACTTTTTTATTGGCCATATGTGAGTGGTTTGCAACGCGCTGTGAAAAATGAAGCCTTCCCTGTCTCAAGTCTGCGGTTGATTTGTGTAAGTTGTTTAATGCTGCCTCTCTCTGCTCCGCTATCAGAGAGCAACAGCAGCTAACATCAGTTTAGAAATGGAGGCAGCTAACAGCCACTGGTTTCCAGTACAACACAGAAGATCCACAGAGCCCCTCCAAGGGGTAACTTCAATATTTCTCAACCTGGAAAATCAAGGAAAATGATTACCTCAAAGTAAAATAGACTAAAATTATTTCAAGTTGTTAAAATATTTTAGCTTGTACAGCTTAAATTGAATAGTTCACTTTACTTGGTTTTTCCGAAGTAAACGGTTTACTGACTTTTTTAAAAGTAAAGTCATCTATTAAACTTTACAGGGTACAGAGATCGATTATTTCTGTCACGGAACAAGATCCTTCGTTGTATGACCAGAAACAGCTGTCATCGCTCTCGCCAAAGCCACCAGACTCCATCTGCAGAAACAGTCATTTTACCGCCGTTATAAACATTTCATTCTCCACTGCGAAAATCATCTCCAGGTTGAAAAATACCAAAGTTACCTATTAATAACTGACAATAGCATTTAGATTAAAGTCTACTTTCATGCCTTGCTTTGCAATGTTATTTCATATACAGAATATATTTGCACACTAATGCAAATAAAGCACACTGAAACATAAAAAATATAGTTTGTTAAGAGTCCCACATTCAAGAACGATGTATTGTACATTACATATGTATCAGTTAATAATGACTCAGCAGTCCAAGTCAGTATATCTGAAACTCTGTTTTCACATGTATATCTCTTACACCACTCTCATGGAGACAGATCCCTGCTACATAAATTGGTATGATGTATTTTTTACAATTTTTGATCACACGACTATGTGCTGTGTGAAAGGGTTTGCTTGTTAGACCATCTAGCACAGAATTACAACTCGTGTTTTGCCGTTATTTCAGCTTTTTGGCCGGCAACCTTGCTGTTTTGGTTTACTCTCACCGCTCATGTTAACCTTGTTTTCAGCAGCAGCGCTGTATACTAGCTGTCCAGGAGCAAAACAGCTTGAAAAGGTTAGTGATTAGCTGTTAAGAGTAGTGAAGCATTTAGCAGCTATCATGACAGATATTTCCCTTTAGAGCTGGTGGAGACCAAAAACTGAGCTAGAAAAAAAATGTATGTTGGACCTTCACTTAATAGGTAGCCAGAAAGATGACTCAAAACAAACTGTAACATGTTCACTGGAAAAGCTTACAGTAATAAGGGGATGATATGTCAGTTAGTAAGTCAGTGAAGGGTTAAAATATTAAAGGAGACTTATTATGCTTTTTCGTTTTTTTCCTTTTCTTCAGTATGTCATACAGGCTGCTCCTCAAACACATCGTCAGTAGGCCCGCCTTTAATTCTGTGATTTTGTGACATCACACTAAATCACAGTCACAAATTTGCATAATGTATGCTTAGTGGCTACTTTGGCACATAATGATTGATTTAGCACAGCTGCTCTGTTGTTAGCAGTGCTTGCTCAGGCATATTGAGCGGACCAATCAGAGGAGACTATTTAGGAGGGGGGTCTTAAAGAGACAGGAGCTAAAACGGAGCATTTCAGACAGAGGGGGAACACAGTGCTGCAGCACTGGACAGGATGAGAAAACTGATGTGTTTTATGAGCACCAAAGCATGTAAACCTATTCTAGTAGTAACCAAAACCTGAAAATTAGCATTATACGTCTCCTTTAAAAACATACAATTTGTAAAAATGCTATTTTTTTGTTAGTCAAAACTGAACAATACATTTATTCTCCGGAGATGCTCGCATCCACAGTCAGATTAGACTTAACAATCAGTCAGATTGCTTTTAAATTGTGTTTAAATATAGAACAGTCTTGTTGTCTTGTTGTCTTGTTGTCAGAATGTTGTCTTGGGGGCGGCAATAGATCAGTCCGTAGGGACTTGGCTTGGGGACTCAAAGGTGGCCGGTTCAAGTCCCACTCGGACCAAAAAAGAGTATGATGTGGACTTGTAATGGAGAATACTAGTTCACATCCTGGGCATTGCCGAGGTGCCCTTGAGCAAGGCACCGACCCCTAACACTGCTCGTTGGGCGCCGTTGCAGATGGCTGCCCATTCACTCGTTCTCCTCTATACACTGTGTGTGTGTGTGTGGGTGTGCATGCATGTATAACGTGAGTGATAAAAAGAATTTCCCCTTGTGGGATTAAAACAGTATAATAAAAAAAAAAAAAAAAAAATAGAAATGAGGCATTATCTAATTTGCATGACTTTCCATAACAGACATCTGAACATTGGAAGAAGCCAGGATCAAATTTCTTGTTTCATTGTGTTGACATATCAGAGTCAAAGCTTTTCACTGAGGGAATTTTGGATGTCTCTCTTTATCAATTAATAAATCAGAAAATGCTGCCAACATCCATGAAAAATACATTTTTGCCATGTTTGAGGAATAAAATGTTCAGGCTATGAATGACACATGAACAAACAACTCTGTGAAAACCAGATACTAGATAAGAAGTGCTACTGAAGTGGAGATTTCTGGCTCAGAGAGTGAGAAAATCTCATTTTGAGAAAACCTTTATAGATATGTATCGTAAAACTCCACAGGTCTACATTTATGGACAAAATGGTGAATCACCATGAAACCTCCCCACTAGTATCTGAACCAAACACCTCAATGTTTTGCATCATGTATTTGTTTTTTTTAAAACAATGACACCTGTAGCGTCTCCACATACACCTAATATGATAGAAAGGGATTCTTCCAGATGCATTTTAAGTAGTTTTCAGATGGATTTATTGCTGAATGTTGTCTGCAGCTCTTTGAGCGTCAGATAGCCTGTTTTACAGGGCTCCACAGGCATGGAGGTAGACCTACACATGGCACTGGCCAAAGGCCACGCCGCATAGCTACCACTGGCAGCTGCCACAGGTGTATCTACCTGCTGACTACCAGAGGATTCCTGAATCAGACTGGGAGCATTAGGAGGGGGTGGAGTGGAGGCAGGGGGACACATATGGGGAGGAAGATGTAGAGGGAGGATGAGGAGAGGAGAGGTCTGGTGAACATCTGAAACCTCCTCCTCTTCTACACCCTCAACCATAAAACCTCCCTTGTCCTCTTCATCTTCCTTCCCAATGCCAAAGCCAGAGTCAGGGCTCTGCGGCTCCCTCTTCAAGCTCTCATAGGTCGGACAGGAGGTGATGGAGGGACACAGGGAGAGGTGGAGGGGGTGGCTGTTGTGCTGATTGTGGAAATCCTCCTTATAGGTGAAGTAGGCAGGATTTGGGTCAGTTCGAGCTGAGCCACCGGAGGAGCTGGACAGGAAGTAGCCCCTGTTAGAGAAGTTGGACAAGGAGGAGGAGTTGTCAGCGACGCCGCTGGTGTCTGAGCCGGCCGAGGGGTAGCACTTGAAGTGGAGCAGGGCGCAGGTGGAGCTGGAGGAGGGGGAGGTGGAGGGGGCCACGTCAGAGCCTTCACAGAACTCAACCGGGGAGATGTGGTCGCAAGGCTGGGCTGTGAAGAATGAGTCAGGAGCTGACAGAGGATTCAGCCATTTCTGGTGAAAAAGGAAGAGAGATTAAGAGTAGAAAAGATACCTGAAAAATGACGTGGGTGTTCTTAAATTCGTAGTAAGTGCGAGTGAATGTCAGAAAGTGCTACGTATATGAGTGTAAGTTTGAAATACAAGCAACAGACAAACCACACTGAGAGGCCTCTGATCTTTTGTGGTTTTAAAACTTATTTTTTTCTAATCTGGGACACTCAGCGGTTGCTCTGTTCTTTTTACTGGTAATTACTGATGGCGGGCGAGTGACATCCCCTTCCTTCTTATTAACCTGAACTAGAGCTGCAAACAGAAAATAGGCAAGGAGGTCATGCAACAGCTAAATGAGACAGCAAAGACTCTACCTCCTATTGTATTCAACCTTCCTGCCTGTTAGACTGGGGAGGCTTGCAGGGGAGTTATGCCCATGAGCAGTATTTAATTTTCACCATGTTGTGGCACTCACTCACTCTCAAAAAAGTTTTTTTTTTTAAATGGTCAAAATTGAAGCAGCAGACAGCCAAAACATCTGGATCCTACACTTCCCATAATGCAACAATTAACATGCTCTCCCTCCCCCTTTCCTGCCTGGTAAACGCCCTCATCTTTTAAACTAGATACCTGCTGTTTGCAACACAGGCTTCCTGTTATAAATTATTCTACAAGCACCAGCCAAGATAACCCTAATAACATCATGAACAAAGCCCCAGGAGACAATAAACAGCTGTTGAGTAGCACTCCTCAAGAACAGAAACTGACCTTTAGGTGTAAAATATGTGATTCGGTGTGATCGATGAGGATATTTACTCCCCTCTTAATAAATCAGCAGTGTAGAAATAATTTGGGTTCTTGGAAAAAAAGATGAGTCAACAGACAGACTTGTTGCTAACTTGTTGTTGTGACAACGGCAACATCAGCTGCTCTGAGTGCAACCAAAATATGCGTGCTGGCTAATATTCAACTGTGGTGTTCTGTCGGGAGACGCGCTGAGTTAGACAAACAATGAGCAAGAAAAAGTATGAATAATACATATAACTTGATACGATTGAAAGTAGCTGCATGTAATCTGATAAATTGCCTTCAGTGATGTCACTCAGTGGCTAAGTTGCATTGTGGGTAACGTAGGCACCAGGTTTTGAAAAGGAAGAAGAATGTGTAGAATAAAAAAGTTGATGCTTCTGGTTCTGCTGTATCACTTTTGACCATTTGTTGTTAAACTGTCCATAATGAGTCCAACAGTGTTACACAAGTGCAAGACCAGTATAGTTGCTTTGGAGACTACAAAGCCCACAAAACATTACGTAACTTAAAGTAAGATTTTAATGCAGAATTTGAAATGTAATGGAGTGTTTTTTAGAGTGGTACTGCGATAGTTTCTCCACCACTCAAACTTTTGTATAGGGTTACTGGGCCTACAGTATGCAGGATGAAGACTTGACACAGCAGAATGAGAATAAAACTGGTCCCAGTATTGAACCCTGGGGTACTCCAGCTGGGACAAGTTAGAAAAAAACAAACAAAAACATGTCGACCAACCAGGTTTGCCAAGCCAAAGTCACAGCCAATTGACTGTATTGTCATGAATGCCTTAATGTCCCTGTAATGCAAACACTAGTTTAGCCCCTCTGACTTTTTACCCAGAATCCTTTTCTTAAGTCAGAGAAAAAAGTCAGTATTCAGAATTTAAGGTCAAAATGCTGCTGGATTAAAGTAAGAATTTGGAGCAAAAGTTGTGAAAAAAAAGTCAGAACCCCCCCAAAATTTACAGTGGCCCTGATCCTCTTCTAAAGAAAAGGTTTTGCGTCATTTAAAAAACAAAACAACAACAAAAAAAAAACACTGATCGGGCAGTTTTGCTGTTAGAAATGCAATCAGACTTCACAGTGAGTGACAAAGGAAACATAAGTACTTCTAATTCTGAGTTAATAGTTACCAGAAGTAACTGAATACTGATTTAACATTAATATTTATCCATCTGATAATAATAATCATAATAGAGCAACAGCATGAATAAAAAAGGCAAGCCTACGTCAATGTTATGTTACTTCCGTGTATTAATAGTTTTTGGTGGTAACACCTGCAGTTTCTGACGCACATGTGCTTAAATGTTCTATGTGGAACGATGTTGTGGTAAAAAGGATTCATATGTGGTGAAAAGATTTATTTTTACCTTTAGATTTCCCCCGTGGACAGAGTGGAGAGTGTGGAAGTATTTTGAAGGGTTTGGTACTGGCTTCTTTTTGTGGAGCCTGAAATGGCAAAAGGGAACCATCAGATTAGACATAATGCAAACATGCAAACACACACATGTACACAAAAAACAGCTTTATACTCACCCTTTGTTCACGCAACTCCTGTAAATGATCAGCATTACAATAAGGAAGAGAACGAAGATGAATATCCCTCCCCACATTATCAGTCGTGTCTCATCCAGAAGCCACCCTGAAACACAGAGCTGATGTTACACTGTGTAAAATACATCTACAAGTACAGTCAATATTTTCCCTCGTTAAAATGAGAACTGTTATCATGCTGATATCAAAAAGCCTGTGAGCTGTTTTTGTTATCGCTCAAACAGCCTGGAAATGCAAAGTGTTGTCACCTTTGTCCTGTGGTGCTTCCCCCTTGTTTCTTACAACCCAGGACGTTGTTGGACTCCAGTTGCTCCAGTGGCTGTTAGTCCACTTGATGGGGTAGACTCTCACCCTGACATGGCAGTGCCCATTTAGTTGCAGAGAAGGTATTTTTAGCGTTGATTTTTGCCTGAACAGAAGTTGGGCCTCCTGATGACAGATGAAAATTTGGCAGGAAGTCAAAATTAGGGTGTATCTCCAAAGTATATATAAACATGACACATCAAGGACGAACTTTAGTGGAAGGGAAAACGATATATGTAAAACTATGAGAAGCCTCCCGCGACGAAAATATACAACAGACCGTACTTTGGATGGCACTATCGGTCAGTCCACTACTTTGGTCCAGACTGAAATATCTCAACAACTATTGAATGGATTGCCAAGAAATGTATATCCTGACATTCATGGGTTCCAAGATGATAAAGCCCTCTGACCTTAGCGATCCCCTGAGGTCTCATCTGGTGCCACCATGAGGTTCACATTCGTAGTTTTGAATGACATGTCTCAATAATTATTAGAAGGATTGCCCTTAAATTTAGTCAGCACATTCATGAGTTGTAACACCTATTTTTTGGCAATGTGAAAACTATTGCTTCAATCTGAAATTGAAGTCACATTAAATGATCAACCTACTGAGAATTATCACCTAAATCTGCTACTCCACTCCATATTGGTAATTTCAGCTCACTGAGTAGCTGTCCAGCCAGCAACTACAATGTTTTCTGCCCGGCAGCTGGCTGTTTTCAGCTATAAAAAACATAAAAACCAACTGTACACTACCTGCTCAACACCAAACAGCAGACAGACTCAGTTAACGTTTGAATATAGTGGAGAAGTTAGCAGCTAGAGGCCAAAATATTTTCTTGCGAGTTGGTAGAGACCAAAAACGGAGCTTAAAGAGAGAGAATATTGGACTTATGTTCGCCATTATGGCCCAAAATAAGACTGAATGGCGATGGTACTGCGTAACAGCTGGATGTGTAAGTGTGGCAACTGTTTGTTACAAGTTTGCAGGCTTAGGGGGGTAACAGAATAAAAGTAAAGGGAATAAGTGATCAGGTTACAAAAAAAAGGTAACTGTATTCCAGTAAAGTTACAGAAAAAAAGATGTAATTAGATTACAGATTTACAGATTACATTCAGTAACAAAGCATGCTTACACTCTGAACAAAGGACGTAAGATAGTGAACTTGGAAACATTATACATAATAAACATAAGCATGTTAGCATTGTCATTGTGAGCATGTTAGCTTGTATGTGTAAAATATCAGTTATATTTTCCAAAAATGTCCATTCATGCATGTATCCAAAGGCACTCACCTGCCATGTTTGTCCATTCTGTCTGATCTGAACTTCGAACTTAACTTCCTCTTTGATGAAGAACGAGACAGGACTGCCTGCACTCCATGATATCCAGGTGTCACTGGCATTGCTGTACACAGTGGGAGCACCTGGAGGATTCATTTTGACTGTATACACACACACACACACACACACACACACACACACACACACACACACACACACACACACACACACATTTGTCATAATGTGTTTCGGATGGCCTCCTGAACATGTTATTCTCGGGTAGAGCAGAATTCTGTCTGAACTTTTTTAACATTCTCTTGACACAACTGTGAAATGATGTCAAATGTTCTTTCATAACAGATTTGTAAATAACTTTTCAAGCAAAAGTTGACTGAGGAAGTAAAATCCACTCACTGTGATTGCATAGTTCATAGTTTGTGATGTTCTCCACCAACGTGCCATCACACTCCATTTTGATGTAGGGCAGGCCTTTGAAACAGTTGAGCATCTGGTGGGACATTAACATTATCACTTAAACAGTGACGACAGACATTGTACGGGTAGAGCAACAAGAAGACGTGGCATTTAGCTTTGGATTGAGACTGTTGATTATTGTTGTGTTCATTTTTTATTTGAAGGGGCAATATGTAAGAATTTTAGTTGAAAGCATTTACTAAAACTGTCAGCATAATGTGAAGAAATGTAAGTTTTTTGATATTATGACGTCCATGTATTGGGATGAAGAGATAACTAATGAAGTTAGCAGCGCCTCCAACATCCTTAAACACCAACACTGTCCCGGTACCCCGATCTCAGATCTCAGTCCCCAGTCCGGACTAATAGATGAACGGCTAATCAAGCTTACTAGCTAACGTCAGCTGCAGTTAGCGGGTGATATGCTGCTGCTTGTTCGTTTTGAGTATACATTCGAAAGCCAGACAATTCTTACATATTGCACCTATAAGTATAACACGTTTTGCATTTTTTCTTTGCTGAGATGAGATGTTTACATCTTCTTTTTCATGATATTGTCGGTGACTTACTTGATTCTCAAAGACAAAACTGCAGTCTGGAGGAGAGTTTCCGTGTTGTTCCAGCTTGCAAGTTCGACTGAGAAAAAAAAGTACAAAAATGATCATTAAGTTCTGCAGATTTGACCAACTGACGAGGCTGCTGTTCATCATGGTTTCACCTCCAAAGCCAAAAAAAAAACAAAGGACAAGGGAGCAAAGATTTCCAATCCATAATATTTTAGCAAGCAGAAATGAGTATAGTATCTATAAAACCTTACATCATTTCGGTGGGAATTTTCTTGTTGCCTATATAAAGCTTAGTTTTCCTCGCACCAGTGATCGAACAGTTCGCACCAGGAGCCACCGGAGCTCCGTTCCACGTACAGCTGACGGTGCTGACGACGTCATTTACACAGGAGAGTCCTTGAGTGACAGAGACAAAACAACAGAGAAGAAGAGAGAGATGATGGTGCCTGTATTTATCAGTGGACTTGTCCTTCAGCGAACCAGTTATCTCTTGACGTACTGGAGTTGCAATTGCAACCCTTGTGAAAAAATGTAAACTCAGAATTTTGATATTTATAATATTAATGAGGTAATAATACAAACTCAGAAATATTTATTGTTTCCCATAACTGAATAAACAAGCTGTTCTCAGAGGACAATAAGGTCCCAGAACACTGTTTGAAGGTAGAAAGGTGGCAGGGTCCGCCACATATAAACAAAGTAAAACAGTATGAAACTGAGTTGTCCTTCAAGGTCAGTTTGTCTATTCAGTTTATTCAGTCACGAATTAGTTTGTTTACGCATAAAAAAATCAGTCAATGAAGATGTTTCTCTTCTGATCAAAATCTCTTCCCCAAAACTACATAGTGCACCTTTAAAATGTTATCATTCATAAATATTTGTTATGACTTGCAAAAAACAGACTTCACTTTAAAAAAAACCCAGCAAACTCACTAATTATTGTTTTCTATCCTTTGCGCCTAAAGGTCAGTCACTGTTTTTATTATCAACATACTCAAATATACCTTGTGAGCCTTTGTGAGAGTGGGCTTCATCCACTGAAAACAGGACCAACAGGACGCACAAGGACCACAGGATCTCCATGGCCACGGCAATATGACTGTGAACAGAGAGGATCAATACATACTGTGCAGTAGAACAAGACTCTGAATCAGTCGTGTCAAAATCATGAGCATATTCAGCAGAAAAAAAAAGGTGTATTCATGTATAACCCAGAAGTAAGTGGAGAACATGTGTTAAAAACCTAATCATTTCCCCCTCACAGACAAAGTGCTGGTTATGACCACATAGTTACCCAAACAAGTTTCTACCTCTGTATGAAAATGTTTCTGAAACCTGGACGTTGAAACTGCGTCAGCCAATCATCATGAGCACGGTGCTGTATGCTTTTGAGAGTAAGAAATCAATTCGGATCCACACTGAGCGAAACACTCATCCTGAGAGAAGGCGGCAACGATCAGAGCTACATGTGAAACTTGACTGAAAACACTGACACCTGTGCTGCTGCTGCACCACAGAGAACATATGAAGTGTGCTGCTAAAAACTAATTATTATTAAGCATCGAGGATTAGTGTGGATGACTTCTGCTAAAAAACAGTCTGAAAAAAAACCTCTCTATATATATAAATCTAAATATCAAGGATCAGATTTTGATCTTCTGACTCGTATATCTGCCAGATGAAGTCACACTATTTGTGATCAGTTTGAGTCATCCGGTGTTGGCGGTTTTTCCATCAAAACCCGGTTTGTGTAGGACTATGATGAAAAGAGCAGATGTGGCACGGCACTTGATATGCATATCATGACACGATGTTCAAGGGAAACAAAACCGCCTGTTCTGAATAATAACAGCAAGTAAGGACACCTACATAATATCCTCTTATTTGTTGAAAAACAGCCACAAGAGCGAGAAAGACACTGTAAAAGTTGTCTCTCGGCTAAATCAGGTGCATTTAGATTTTTAAAGAATGTTGATTAAAGGGGCACTATGTAGTTTAGGAGAGGACATTTTAATATTTACAATGTTAATGAGGTAACAATACATTATTTTTTCCATAAGTGAATGAACAAGCTGCTCTCAGAGGAAAATAAGGTCCCCAGAACACTGTTTAAAGCTAGAAAGGTGGTGGGGTCTGCCACATATAAATAAAATGAAACAGTATGAAACTGTGTTGTCCTTTAAAGTCAGTTTGTTTACTGAGTTTATTCAGTCATGAAAACAGAGAGAGTTTGTTTATTTAGTTTGTTTAGGCAGAAAAAAATGAAGATTCTCTTTCTTGAATTTCTTCCCCAAAACTACAAAGTCCTCCTTTAATGTACATTGTCCCTTTCAAATAAAATAAAATAAAATAAAACAAAACAAAACAAAATAAAATAAAATAAAATAAAATAAAATAAAATAAAATAAAATAAAATAAAATAAAATAAAATAAAATAAAATAAATAATGCCATGTACTTATTTTTTAAAGAAGTGATACCGTACCTCCTGACGTTGGTCAGTAAGTGTCCCGGGGGGTCCCTGAGAGGAAACTCATCGTCGTCCTCTCTTCTGGACTGACGAGTTCAGAAGATTTCCTTTTCTTCTTTCTCTTTCTCTCTCTCTCTCTCTCTCTGATGCAATCTCTCTCTCTCTGTGTCTCTCTCTCTGTCGTTCTGTCACTCATCCCTCTGTCTCCTCACTCTTGCCCCTCTCTCGTCTTCTTTAAAGTGCCCAGTGACATTTTCCACTTGCAACCACAGCCTGTGTCTGAGGCTTACAGGAAGCCTCATGGTGCAGTGTGTGTGATAGAGAGAGAGAGAGAGAGAGAGAGGGGACGGGCCGCGGTGGGGAGGAGGAAGAGGTGAGGGTTGTTGTAGAGCAGAGCACCTCCTCCTCCTCCTCCTCCTCCTCCTCCTCCTCCTCCTCCCCCTCCTCCTCCTACTACCTGGACCTCATCATAGCTTTTTTAAAGATAATTGCACTGAAAACAAGAAATACAAAAAGGCACACCGCATCCGGTTTCAATCACAACGTAAAGTGGGTGGTATGAAGAAAGAAACCTGCACGTCGTCCTATGAAGTGGTTTGTGTCAATGAAACTCAGCTTAAAATGACGATTCGGAGGATAAAGAGGCTAAAGCATCCAGATTTAGAACCATGGGGGTTATTTAAGATGCAAACATACACACACACGCAGGTCTTACAGCGTCAAAACCGCTGCAGTTACAGCCGCAACCACTGCAGACACATATAGACTGTGTACTACTCCAGTGTGCTTCTATACAGTGAGTGAGGAAAGGAGGTTGAATGTTAACGCAGCAGCTTTCTTTTCTACTTAAAGGTCACCGTACAGCTTTTCTGTAAGCCACAGGCCTCACGAGGTCTCCTCTGATTGGTAGTCGGCCTGTCCACTAGTGTTATCTCGCATCGTCTCAAATGTAAGACACCAGGCCATGAGAAGAGACTTATGCAAGGGGATTTCTAAAAAAGAAAGAAAAATAAATTCCTTGCGTGTGCTCCTGTGGCTTATTCAGCGACAGTAGAAGAGCAGTGTGCGACTCGCCAAGTGGCAGACGAAGGATATTTGATGGACAGGGGCGATAAAGCCCATTAGAAGGAACGCAGGTTTAAGGCACTTCCACGTAGGCTTCGCTTTACAGACCAGGTCCAAACAAAAGATCAATAACTCAGTGGAGCTTTTGTAAAATCCAATAAAACCCCGATCATTTTTGTATTGTACTTTATCACCAACAACGTGATGAAAGGAAAAGAGAGAGCAGACATACATTCAAACCCAATCACACTCAAGCTTGCTTGTCAAATGTCAGAATGTGAGTGCGGTAAACACAATAGTTAAGATCAGTGTTCATCTCAGTCCTAAAGTTCAATGAAGGGCTATTGTGTAACACTCATCCACGCTGTGCACAGACCTACAGACCGCGAAGCATCCACGCACACGACGGCAGCTGTTGCAACACATTATTTTTGAACTCAGCAGGTTTGGGTGCTTGATTGGGTTCAGGCCCGCAGTAGGCCAGAGGGTGATCTGATGTGCTCCCCCCCCCACTAGTTCCTGCAGTTATATAGGTGTCAGCATCAGCGAGCAGAGGTTAGACGAGAGACGAGGGCATGTGGAAGGCTGAAGTGTTCAGAGGAGGTGCAGGAGGTAGAAGAGCACGCAGCTCTCGCCGAAAGGTCAAAGTCCGCCGTGCCTGAGGCGGGAAGCTGGTGAGCAGACCATGGTGATGTTTGTGCTCGGAAGGCAACAAGAAAAACAGTCTCCATCAACAGACCACAGAGGCAGGGAGGGGGTTTCTCAGTGGGGAGGAGGTGAGAACAGTAACAAGGGAGGACACACTCATGCTGCAAAACCTGTGGCTCTATATAAAAAAACACATGATGCAAGTGATTGGCAGAGGTGTCACACTCACTGATAAACAAACAGCTGAAGGAGAGCTATGACAAATAACTGACACTACAGCTTCGTTCTAATTAACACCGTTTATTGACTCATCTAATGCAGAAGTCAGACACTGAAATATGTACAATTCCTGTAAGCAGGGGCCAGAGTTGACTAAGCTCAATATCCTGTGGTGTGAAGGGCGGCATACGAACCTTCTACCATATGATTCACATACATTACTTTAACACACTTCACTCAAGACCCAGTGTGTGTCCTCAGCCATGAAGCAGCTCTGTGAGGCTGTTCCTGTGGTTGCACAGCAGTGTTTTGATCTAAATGCAAATGTCATCAGGGTAACAACAGTCAGTGTGAATGCTAAGGTGCTGATGTTTATCAGGTTTGTTTACCACGCTGACCATTTTACTTTTGGCTTGATGGCGTGCTAACAGTTGGTAGGTAAACATTAGGCAGGCGGCTAAAAATGCATACATTATATGTGTAAACTGTCATATTTTTTCATGTACCTTACACAGAGGTGGAATGTAATTATGTACATTTACTCATGTATTGTGCTTAAGTGCAGTACAGTCTTAAGGTACGTGTACTTTTTACTCCACTACATTCATCTGACAGCTTTAGTTACTAGTTACTTTAAAAATTCCAATTATCAAAACTAAATACAACCAACTTATAAATGATGATGTATTATTATACAAAGTCTCTTGGCAAAACAGGAAGTAGCTACATTTAGCTCCACCAGAGCAACAAACAGGAGGATCTCTGTGCATTAAGGAGCAGACAGGACCGCCTCTTGATTGGATAAAGTGGGCAGGGATACCAGAACATTTCTTTTCACATGGGTTACTGATCATACAATCTGTAACAGTGGTTACTGTTGGACTATAGAGCTATGTGATACTTATTTTAATAAAAATATGCAACTTGCAGCAGCTTTAAAGGGACCATATGTGGAAAAGTCTTGTTGTAAAGTCAACAGAAGATAAATAAATAGCAGTTGTGACATTATGACGCCCCATTATTATGTTGCAGATATATCTACTGAAGTTAGCATGCTAGCCAGCTAGCCCCCTTCCTTTCTAGTCTAAAGCTCCCATGCTGGCCGTGTAAATATTTCCCTTGGCCCCCGAGCTCCCATTCCAAACCTCTAGCTGCACGGCTATCTGAGCTAACTAGCTAACGGCAGCTACAATTAGCAGCATATAGCAGTTACTGTGATGATATGCTGCCCTGTATTTGTTTTGAATTTGACTGGTGTCTTTCAAGTACATTTTGATTTGATTCCTGAGGTGAAATATAGACTTAAGGACTTTTACCTGTTAGAGAGTATTTCTACGTTGTGTTTTTGCTACTTTTACTTCAGTACAAGATCTGAGTAAATCTTCCACCAGTGGCCTCACATAAACATCCTCACATCCAATGGAGCTAAAACATGTGAAGGCCAACAATATGATTGGATTCTGTATAAGAGTGAGAATATTATAGTTTTAAAGGTCTAGTTGGCTCCATGTGGCACCTCCATGTTTCTATACCAGCCCAGAACAGGCAAACCAAACTTGCTTGGGCGTTTTTTTCTTCAACTTTTTTTGTGGTTTCCGTAGCAGTAGGAAAGTTCAGTTCAGTTCAGTTGGCCGCCATGATGCCACTAAATCCCACACATTGGACCTTTAAGAAGTGCAGGATGAACGTTTTCAGCTGCACACTTCCACAAAGAAATGCAGCAACATAGATGAGCGCTGACCGAACACCTCGGCTGGTGTTTATTTGGACCGTTTACTGTGCATTGTTAAATCATTGTGTGCATTTTAAACAGTTGATGCAATGTCCTTTAAGTGTGCGGAAACTCTTTATATATAGGTGTGACTTGGTAGGAGAAGCAACAGGTAGTGACAAAAAGCTAGTTTCAGTGGTTTCTATTGAAACCACCTACATTCTGCTGCCTTTACACATCACACAGAGACACAAATAACCCCTTCAGCTGCTGGTAACATTCAGCGGTTAACGTCCTTTAGTTTAAGATTGAGTAACGACTTCAGTGTTTTACGTGCAGTAACAATCTTGAGGTACTTTGAGTCTTTCATTTTGTATTTTATGTGCCTTTTATTAGACTACATTAAAGAAGAAGAAAAGGCTTATTTATGAACATCACGTTATCATTTTTTCCGTCTCACATTGTAAAGTGTAAACATATAAATGCACACACCGTGTTGTTGCTAGCATGCCTCAACACCTAACTGATTAAACTGGTTTAGCTCAAACCGACAGGATATCGCAGATATCTTTTATCTGACCAATAATCTTCTCAGTGGTATTTCATCTGTAACCTTCATCTTAGGTGTTTGTTTTAAAGCAGCAAGCTTACAACATGTATGGTTGTCAATCACATTTTATTTTTGCATTTCCAAAGTAACCCAAAGGTGTGAATCACAAGGGCGGTGTGTGTGTGTGTGTGCGTGTTGTGTTGTGGTGTCAAGGTGAGAAGCAGGACATCATTTCGCGTTGCCCCTTTTTTCCATTTCTGTCAGCAACTTGTTCAGTTTCTGGTTCATGATGTTTCTTTCTGTCCACTGGACTGCAGACAGGCCACAGAAAGGGTTGATGTGAAAAATATCAAAAATACAAATGATGACAGTCAGACCAATATGAGAGAGGACAGAGGAACAGGACATACCCATTTCATCTGTCTTGTGGCCGTACCAGCGCTGGGGGTCGGCAGGCCAGGCAGTCAGAGGGTGGCTGATGTAGGAGTCCCTGGTGAGGGACCTCCATGGTGAAGGGGCCCCTGTAGAGACAGAGGGTTCAGTGGGCTGAACTCATGTGGGAGAAAAGTGTGACAAATGAAATAAAATGTAATAAGACTAAGAAGCCACAGCCATGCTGGTGACTCTGTGGGTCTGCACAGCAAACTGTGTTAGCATGCGAACATGCTGATGTCAGCAGGTATAACATTTACCATGCTCACCATCTTAGTTTGACATGTGAGCCTGTTAACATTGACTTAATTAATTAGCTCTGAACACAAAGTTTGCCGAGGCTGATGGGGATGTGATGATCTTTTAAGTATTTATTACTAAACCAAAGAATTTTCAAGGTTCAGTTGTGTGCACACTTGCCAAAGAGACATCATTTTTGTCATGGTCAGCCTTGGTTAGGATGCAACATGTAATGTTTTTAGTCGAAAACATAAGAAAACTAAAAAAAAAACTTAAAATAACAACCGAATTTGAAGAAATAAAAGTTTTGACGCTACCTACATCACCTCCCGGCCCAATATTCCTCGGCTAGTGGCGTAAATACCAACATTTCCCTGGATCTCCCAGTCTGGACCGATAGATGTACAGCCAATCGAGCTTACTAGCTAGCGGCAGCTATAGTTAGCAGTTACTCTGGTTATATGTCGCTGCTTGTTTGTCTTGAGCACAAACTCAAATAGCTAGACAATTCTGACATATTGCACCTTTAATTCCTGTAGTTCAGAAGCTGGAAATTTTGACCTCAGGCTTGGACTTGAATGCAACATATGTTCCCACAAATGTGCTCTCCTAGGGTTCTTTGTTCCCAGAGACCTACTGTACTGTATGTTCCTCAGCTCTAGGGTTAGGGTTATTTGAACTGAGGGACCTAAACGTGTGTTAACATTGTATTGGGGAACTTAGGACCCTGGGAACAGAGGACCTTGGGAACGTTTTTTTTGTTTTGTTCTTTTATTCAACTTTATTTCACAATTGTCTGCCATTTATTGTGTTCTTTGTTATAATACCACACACAAATGTCAACTGGCTAAAACAATATAAAACATAACTTCCACAATTTTTCATTATTTATATTATGTACATGCACTCAGATATTCAAAGGCAAAAAAATCTCAGGCCTTCGCGGACTCTCAAGTGCACTCTCTATCCGTCTTCCTTGCTGGTTGAGAGGCCATTCCAATGAGGATCCTTCAGCTTCTGCTCCGCTTGACTTAACAGCGTTTTCATTTTTTTACAGGTTTGTATTCGTTTTGTAAGCCACGTGAGATAAAATGACTTAAAGTGATGGTATGATATTCTAACGGATCGAGAGCCAAAACAAACACGCAGCAACAGGTTTTGTTACTTTTACTGTGGAGCCTTTTATCTCGTACTAAACATTTTTTCTGGGCGGCAGATGACGTGCTGGTGTTGAATGTGCATGAAGCTCACTTTTCACTTCCAGCTGGATTCATAAAAAGAGTCTTAACAGTAAACCCGTGTCTACACTGCAAGTGTCACACTAGCATGACGACCGTGTTTGTGTGACACTGGCGCGACTGAAGATGCAGTGTGCAGTTTTCCTTTGACGTGCGTCTTCCTGATCTATTTATCCGTGAACACTGAAACATGACCTAAGGGACCTAAACGTGTGTTTTGTATTGGGAGATCTTAGGACCCTGGGATGATAGCACCCTAGGAACAGAGGACCTTGGGAACGTATGACGCAGGGAACATAGATACACTTCCAGTCAGGGTGTCACACAGCGGTGTGTGTAGCAGTGCACATGGCTGAATTATTCAGCAGGATAAGACAGATTGTGTTTCAACTACGCAGGATTCCCTTGATTTACTATCAGTGTTGTCCATGTGGCCACTGCCTGTAAAACAATGTTTGTCATGTTAGCTTAAAAAGTACGGAAGCCCTAAAGGGCCATGCATTCATACATTTTATTTCCTCCGTTTTCCTGTGATAACGAGTTAATTTCATTTGTTTTCTCGAGATCTTGAGTTATTATCTCGAAATAACAACTGCCGTTTTCCCGAGATAACGGGATAATTTTCTCGAGATCTCGAGATAACGAAACTTTGTTTTCCCGAGATAACAATAGAATTAATTTGAGATCTTGAGAAAACAAAACGATAGTGTAGTATATTAAATCATTGCAGGAAACATCATTCAGTGTAGCAATGTCAGAGGAGCAGGAGCATATCGATCACCGCGTCACATATCTTTTCAATCAAGGCCTGACACAGGCTGAAATAGCATTATGCCTTGATATTACAGATAATATACACATTAGTGTGCGCAATCTAAAAAGACGGTTAGCAAGGCTTCAGCTATATCGGCTGCACAATCTAAGTGAGCCTGATGTCGTCGTTCACTACATAGCTGACCAGTTACGAGGTCCCGGGCGTCTCCATAATCTCAGGCCTATCATATCACAGTCATTATCTCGAGATCTCAAATTAATTATATCGTTATCTCGGGATAACAAAGTTTCGTTATCTTGAGAAAATTATCCCGTTATCTCGGGAAAACGGCAGTTGTTATTTCGAGATAATAACTCGAGATCTCGAGAAAACAAATGAAATTAACTCGTTATCACAGGAAAACGGAGGAAATAAAATGTATGAATGCATGGCCCTTTAGGGCTTCCGTAAAAAACAATGATAGCAGTGTATTGAATTATAACTGGTTTTCAATATCACAGAAGCTATAGTCTGGACATTTCTTCCTAAACAAGTATAAACCTGCACACTCCTTCTTCCTGCTCATGATCTTATAACTACTACAAGAAATAAAATAAAGTTTAAATTTACCAGTGTGCATTAAGACTGGACTTTGATGTACAAACCTGGAAATATGTTTGTGCGAAGACAGTGGCCCAAGCTGTTGTACGACAAGGCTGATTCAGGATCAACATAGTGTGGCAGCGACAGGGGCAGCACCTGAGGGCTTTCTACTGCCCTCACCTAAAGAACACAATGTTCAGAGGAAATCATAACCAGCAGCAGAAACACATTGTTAACACGCAGCAGCAGAAAAACCAAAAAAAAAAAAAAAGGAACAGAGAAAAAATGTAGCTTTGTTACCTGCGTCTTTGCTGGTTGCGTGTCTTTTTGTCCAATTGAGGTCATACTGAGATAATAACCCGCAGGAGAGTTGCGCCAAAACAAAAGGTGTTACATTTCCTAAGAATGTGATGCAAGACACCCGAGAGCATTACATCAGGTCTCACCTCTGGACAAGAAGAAAGAGGAAGGACAAAAACTGGCATGATAGAAGATAAAAAAAAAAAAAGAAAAGCTGTGAAGGGCGCACATACACTGATTTCTTATTTTATTCAGTGCCGTACTTGTATCCCTCGAATGACCACAGCAAACGCAGGAATGAAGCAAATATTTGGGAAAAGAATGTTTTTTAGATCAGTTTTCAAATCTCCTTAAAGTCACATACAAAAAAAGGCTTCTTCTGATACTCTACAGTGAAAACTGAAATGCAGAGGGTTTGTAAATGGTCACCTTCACACTGCACTTTTAAAGCTGCTCTGACAGATATTTCACATTAACAACGTATCAAATGACAGTTTGCCACATAAGTGATCTGCCCATGAGGCAGAAACACAGAAATGAACCTGTCAGACCTGTGAACAACTTAAAGGACAGAGACTTTATTCAGGTATTGTCAAATATTACAAATATATAGATTAAAAAACATAAGCTCCCCACTTAGTGAGTAACTCTGGCCTGTTTCTACATAATTCATCTGTCAGACATCTTGTTTTTGTGGCTGATGGCTAAAGGAGAACCTGCTCCACACGTGTGTGTTATCAGGAGGGGCAATACAACATTCACTGCATGCTGACGTATTTCTTATATCATTCATTGCAGATTTGAAATGCTAAAAGTAATTTTTCAGTTTTTAATGGATCCCCAAAACTCTAAATAGTTAGGTGCCACCCCCACCCCCACTGGAAATTCACAGAAAAACAGCCCTATTTTTGTTCTTTTATTCAACTTTATTTCACAATTTTCTGCCATTTATTGTGTTCTTTGTTATAATACCACACACAAATGTCAACTGGCTAAAACAATATAAAACATAACTTCCACAATTTTTCATTATTTATATTATGTACATGCACTCAGATATTCAAAGGCAAAAAAATCTCAGGCCTTCGCGGACTCTCAAGTGCACTCTCTATCCGTCTTCCTTGCTGGTTGAGAGGCCATTCCAATGAGGATCCTTCAGCTTCTGCTCCGCTTGACTTAACAGCGTTTTCATTTTTTTACAGGTTTGTATTCGTTTTGTAAGCATCGTGAGATAAAATGACTTAAAGTGATGGTATGATAATCTAACGGATCGAGAGCCAAAACAAACACGCAGCAACAGGTTTTGTTACTTTTACTGTGGAACCTTTTATCTCGTACTAAACATTTTTTCTGGGCGGCAGATGACGTGCTGGTGTTGAATGTGCATGAAGCTCACTTTTCACTTCCAGCTGGATTCAAAAAAGGGTCTTAACAGTAAACCCGTGTCTACACTGCAAGTGTCACACTAGCATGACGACCGTGTTCGTGTGACACTGAAGAAGCAGTTTTCCTTTGACGTGATTCTTCCTGATCTATTTATTCATGAACGCTGAAACATGTGATTGACACTTATAATTGCTACTGATTATTATTTTCATAATTGTCATTTAGATACTTAAGCAAATATATATATTAATAATAGTAAAATTAACTTGGTTTGTATACCACTTTTCAAAACCAAAGTGCTTTACACATTAAAAGGTGCAATATGCAAGAATTTTAGTTGAAAACTTTCAAAAACCAACAGCATTAACAACAGAATGAGAAGTCACAGTTTTGACATTGTGAGGTCCATGTTTTGTATTGCCCCTACTGATGTTAGCATGCTAACAAGCTAGCCTCAGCCAGTACCGGTCCAAAGCTCCTGTGCTTGCTGTGTAAACAACACTTCTGCAGTGCTTCAAGCTCTCAAACCACACCGCTAGCTACAATGGCTAACTAAGCGAACTTACGACAGCTATAGTTAGCAGCAGTTAGCGGTTACTCAAGTGATGTGCTGCCCTCTATTTGTTTAGAGAATGATTTCGACAGGTGGAGAATTCATACATATTGCACCGTTAAGATAAGGGTTATAAAATACAGACTTAAGAAAAAAAGCGGCATCATAAACAATAAAGTCAGAGTCTGACACAATTGCGGTGTAGACACGGGGTTAAGGTTGTCGCCGCTCCACTGCAATACAGGATGGTTTAAACGTGGAGGAAACAAAGCACTAATCTGACTGATGTGTCCCATTTTCCACTCTTCCTTTCTTTGAGGTGGACAGAGGATCAGTTCCTACCTACATAACCGCCACAGTATACTTAGAATACCAGGATTGTCTTTTACCTGAATTTGTTGTGTTGATCGTATATTTTAACGCTTTCTGGAAACTCAGACGTGACGGATATGTGATAGGAACCAAACAAACAAGGGATCAGGAGCACAGCGGGGGGATGGACTTCCATTGTACGTCTGACTGCTTTGTCCCACTTCATGCCAATATTAATGAAGCACTATCTACAATACTGAATCAAACTCTTCCTCTGCCACCACCAGCTGAACATTACACAGAGAGTGTTTCTGACATGAAATCTTATTTCTACAGCTCTGTTGATACATAAGCATGACCTACTGTTTTAATGGAGACATGAGCGAGCTGAGCAGCACTCATGACAAAACTGGAGATATGGATTATACAAGAGTTACAGATAGCAAAGGTCGCGTTGACATCAGACTTTAAGGATCATCAGCTATGCATTAAAAATGCATAAATATTTCTTGAAGACAGGTACAAATTTGATCTTATTGAACTTTCCTTGCTTATAAAAGAAAGAAAGAAAGAAAGAAAGAAAGAAAGAAAGACAAAAGAAAAACAGGGTCACTTGTCATCTGTGTAGTAGTATACTGTAATAATACTCAAAACTGGATTCTTATTGGAGTGGTCCTTCAGGCGCTGCCTGCCTCCTGTGTGTAACCTTCATCAGTTCAGGCTGCTCAGGTGGGATAGAGGCCAGCTCTCCTCTCTATGTGGGGGCAAACTTCTTGGCCTGTGCCCTTACCCGCTTCTCATAGTCCATCCTGTTCTGACTAAAACACACAGAGATAAAGAGATTCAGACCTTTAACCAAACTAATGTCAGTCAGATATTATTCAGCGGCTCCATGTGGGAGACAGAACAGGAAACGTTTCTTTTTTATCTATGATGTTATGACTTGCCTTTTGTCTGTGACATCACTTTTATCAGAAGAGAAGTGCTGCCCTGACAAGTCGTGAACTTTGAAAATTATAACTTGAAGCCAATTTTAAGAAATATCTAAGAAAAGCTTACAAAGCGAACTAAATAAAAACAATTCATCCACGCTTCAGTTGTGGATCACTGGGTGGATAAAGTCGTCAAAGCAGACTAACTTACCAGTAAATTGTGTAAGCCTCTGCTTGTGCTGGGTCTTGAATGTTGGGCTCATTCAGCAGCTCCTGGATACCCAACAGGATCTGAAAACACAGTCGACAGTCCTCTAGTCACACTACAGTAAGTGGGGTATTCCACAGGATCCACACAATACAAAAATGCTGCATTCAGTGACTGCATTGTACAATTAGAAGTCAGAATTAGCCCAGTATAGCATAGAGAATAATGGTAAAAAAGAATAAAAACGCCAAAAAGTAAACCAACTACATCCACTGTTGATAGGAGAGAGTTTGTGGAGTGTTCGGACCTGTTTGATGGTGATGGCAGGCCTCCAGTCTTTGTCCTCCTCCAGGATCGACAGACACACGGTGCCCGATGGGTAGACATTCGGGTGGAATATTGGTGGCTCAAACTTGCCTAAGTGGAAATAATAGAAAACACAGTCTGACTTTTAAAGCATGAAGCAAAATTGAAAATTTAAATAACATAGTGCAGTATAATCATTGTAGAAAACCGTCATTACCTGACAGTTTTCCCTGCCTATGTCTAAAACACAAGAGGATCTGTGAAAGTGTTTGCATATTGTAATTGTTTTGTGACAAATGAGTGCAATTTCTAGCTCATCAAGGTTTTTAATTAGTGAATGGAATAGTAGCGCTGTAACATGATGCTCTACTGTAGCAGCATTTCACTTTATCAGACAGCATATAAAATACAAAGTTGTCAAATTGTAGCACCATTGCAACAGGAAATTCTGGCATAGGCTCTTGACTGAAGTCTAGCTCTTTGTGTAACATCTAAAAACTATTTTTTCAAAGTCCCCCCCCCCATTCATGAAAATCTAAATGCAGTCACAAAAAATTATACAGTAACAGATAATGTCATATTTTGCTCTAGATTCATTGTTTACACCTGGTGGTGTGCTGAGTGAGCCTTGTATACTGACTCTGCCAAAGCTCTCATTTCCTTTGTTTTGAACAGACAGCTGTATGGAAATGTCTGCCCTTCAACAAAGAAACTATGTCACAAGTGTGGAGTGGTGCTCACATTTGGGTGGTGAGGAGGGGTAGTCATCTTTGAACAGCATTCTGAGTTTGTAGAGTCCTCCCTCCCACAAGGTCTGATGATGACGACATGAAGAGATATTAAACAACTGCAAAGGACTTAAAAATAATGATACAAGAATGACGGTACAAACAGTGGCATATATAATTGTGCAGCCGTAGATAAAATAAATGTGGACACATTATTACACTGAAATAAGACTTCTGTCTTTCTGTTTGATGACCAAAGCTAATATTATATACTGCAATATTGCAAAGAAGGAAAAAAAAGAAGATAACAAAAAAATTTATTAATTAAGTCATTATCTATAGCTTGTCTCTCATAATTCAAGTCTCTGGAAGCACTGAGATCCCAAATTGATTTGTAAGGACAACATTTAAATTTTTGACAAACCGCTGAGCTTCACTTCGGACGCTTTTAGCTAGAAGAAAGATTTGGGCTTTTAACGGGGAAATAACGTCTTTTCAAATCAATTCTGAATCTTGAGGCTTCCGGAGACTTGAGTTGCACCGGCCAAGCTGATTAGAGTCATTTAATGTTTATTTTTGTTTTGTTTTCATCCAGTCCTCATCTACTTCAGTTGTTTAGGTGAATGCTGCAACACTGTTTTACCGTGAAGCTCCAGAAACTTTTGTCAACTACAAAACGTCACCCAAATTTCCACACGCATGGGTGTGAGTAGATAGTGACTGAATTTTTTAATTTTGGGTGAACTTATCCTTTAATATTTTTGAAAGGGCCTGTTGCTGGTCACACTGCAGCCATGACATTGACATGCAGCTGCAGCTGACTCTCTGCCAGATGATAACTTACTCCTTTCTTCCCTGGAATGGCACACTCCCAGTTCATCAGATTCATGGTCCCATCAGGATTCTTAGTGGGCACAGCAACAAAACCCTGTGTGGTTTACAAGAGACACAAAACATCACTGGGCAACCTCAGCCTGCTAAGCAGTTTGTGTCAGTAGCACTCATAATGATATGGAAATAAACCTCAGAGGCATGGGGGAAACGCTGATATGATTATGGATAGCCATGCTGCTGCTTACAAATGGATGGTCTTTTCTCCAGGCTTTGCGCTCCTGGGACAGTCTGCTAAGAGCGATGCCAGACATTACTGCTCATCAACGCCTCCCTGTGGAAAAACAACCTAAAACACATTAATTATTCAAATCAAGCTGTCCACAGACTGATAAATTAACACAGTCCCAATGTTTCTTTCGAAAGATGCGGTTCAAGCTAGAGGTATCACACCGACACTGATTTGTTATTTGATATGCGACCGGTAGCATTTAGCCTACAACCTCAATTTTACCACTACACCCCCCCCTTAAAAACAACAACATTTAACAATCACACTAACAACGACACGTGGAAGTATTTTTTACTGAACTTACCTCTTATTTTATTTGGCTAAAAATCGGAATTACGTGGGTTGGAAGACTAACGTTAGCTTGATTGCTGTGCTAACGCTAACGTTGACGGCGGCCGAAAAACACACCCTTCGACGTTCAAAACCAAAACTACAGGGCCAGTTAGGGCGTCAATAACCACACCAAACCAAACTTTGATATTATCAACATTCCCCAGACACTCTAATCCAGATATATTAGTGTTGTTTTTGGACAATTTACCACAGTTATGTAGAACAATGTGACTCGTAATACCGTTTCGGCAGCTAGCCTATTGCAAGAAAGAAAGGACCCCAATTTGTTTATTTCGTGAGGACCTTCAGGCAGTGTGCGGGACAGCTCAGTGCCCCACACGTCAGAGACGGGCGGCCATCTTTGTTGTGGCATTCATACTGGGTAGTTCGTGCCTTCGGATGATTCAATCATTTTGAGTCCCCACAACGAATCACCTTTCTCTTCCTTTTTCTTTTTGCTATTTGTTTATTTAATTTTTTTTCACATTAACCTGTCTGGTATTTTTTAATATATACGTATTATACATTAAATAACTGCATTAGTGTATTATTTAATGCCATTAAAGGCCGATGCCACTCTTTAACTTTATATTTTAAGATAAGACAAGATAATCCTTTATTGATCTTCCAGAGAAAAGTCAATGTCACGTTCAGTGTGTAAATTATGAAATACACAGGTTGTTTTTTTAAAACAGTTTTGACTTTATTTTTGACAAATGAAAGAAAAAATCAACATGTTTATTTTTAATACTTTCACAAAGATATAATGCTGAGTAATAATGGCTACAGTGGTGCGACCTATAACTGTATGTAATACAGACTTTAGAAAAATACAGAGCAAAAAATATTATCTGTCCAAATAAATTCTGCAGCAGTACCTTTGCAAAACACAATGCTCGCATGTTGAATCTGCAGGCTATCTAAGATCAGTATCACCTCCACTATTAAGTCATTTTACATTGCTAAGTTTAATCTGTTCATTAATGTAAATTATGGGTTGATTAAAACTTTACAAAACTGTGTGAAAAGTTTATATCATAACATTAAAGTTAAGGCTATGTAAAATTTACGTGTGCGTGAGTTGGTGGCTAATTAGACACTGATAAAGCTTCTGTCAGTCACAGAGTGGGAGATTTGATTTACTTTACCCACTATGTTCTCCTGCAGATACAAGAGGCAAAGTCCTCAGCTCGGGAAGAATTGTTCAAAATGAATTGTTCGTCCTCTTTTGCCCATTGGTAATGCTCTTTTGTTCTGGTCTCAATAGTTTTCTTTTTACCTCAATGGAACATAGCAACAGCTGACATCATGAGCAGTGGTTAGGTAACTCATTACTCTCCATATTTAACAGCCAAGATGACAAATCCAAATTGCTTGCGACAGAAGATGAACATGCTGTTAGAAGAAGTGCACAGCTCTCATTGAAATCTTCAAAGGCACTTTTAAAATGGGACTCTTGCTCAGCAATTATTAGATTATTTTTTTTACATTAATACACATTTCCAGACCCATACTAAATACTGATTACACATACTACATACTGGACATTTTACAGCATACACTTTGTTTTGAAAATCGGGCATCTTGCCAGACACCTAGAATCAAGCACAGGAACCGGACTGAACTGGTTTTGATTTCCTCTGCGTCAGCATCCCCAATTTTTTTTCTTTTTTTCTTTTTTTTTCATGTGTTGTGTCTCAGCAAAAGCTGCAGCCTTTCTGTGAGCATAAAATCTACTTCACTTTTTCACACTTAGGCAAATTTTTTTCTTCAAAATGTAACTTTGCAACAAATAAAAGTGTTAACTAGTGAAAATACAAAAGCAAAATGTTTTGACTTGCATCAAAATCAGAAGAAGATTGGAAGAAAAAGACTGGAAGTGTTTCCTATAATGTCATGAATCGTGAGGGGTCCATCAATAATTCTACTCTCTACAGTACTTTGCCCTCCTGTCTTTCATCACCCGCAAACAAAGCTAAACATTTACATTTCTGGTTACTGAACCTATGAATTCTTCCTCCATGTTTTGAGCAGGACATATTTTAAAGGTGAGAGACTGACCTGACACTCTACCTGCATGTAGCATGAAAAGACAAAGACCTCAAGTATCCATTTATTGTCACATTCATAAGAATTCATCATTATATCCATATGACCTCCTACCAAGATAGTGTAAACTTTTTTAAATATGCAACTTTCCTGTAATGGAAAGTTGCATATGTTGCATAGTGTAGATGTAGAGAACTTCCTTGTGTTAAGTTAGTAACTGGGATTCTTAACAAGCTCACTGTGCGCACTCTTAAACAGCAGATACTATCTAACTAGAAAGTACACTTTGAATTTTAAAGTATTGATCCATCACCGTTGTTGGCAGCAAACCCACCGATTCCCCTGTAAAAATATCATCACATCCTCGCTTGTAGTATTTCACTCTTTCCTCTTTTCATTCACACCTTCTTCCCCTCTCCCTCTGAGATGATGTGATCAGGAGATGCCCTTTTAAACCATTCAGACCAGGAGCCGTCATAAACGCACACCCCAGGGTGCCCGAGCAGGTGAGCGGCCAGGGCAACATGACATGCCGTGACACCAGACCCACAGGTAGCCCAGAGCGGCTGCTCCAGGTCCACGCCCGCTTCTCTGAACAGTTTGGACAGGTTCTCAGTCCCCAGTTCCTTTCCAGAGGCATCCATGAAGGAAGTGAACGGCATGTTGATGGCGCCGGGGAAATGGCCCGGCAGCGTGTCTGTAAGGGTGAGACAGAGGAGCGAGATAAAGTTTGGGCAATAGTGACATTGTGCTTTTAAAAAAATAAACTCATGGTTCCCTAACTAGATTTCTTAATGCGCTTTCTTTATCAGAAGATGCCTGAAAGCCCTGGAAGAAATCTAGTAAGTGGACTTCTTTTTGGTCAAACAACTAGTACTACAAGCTTGACATTGTGATTTATGCAACAGCAACTAGAAATATGTTTGAAGTGACACTTCATTAATAACTTTTTACAAAATTAACCCATTAGTTTTGATTAATCACATGACCACAATGCTGAAAAATTACATATGACATGCTTGGCTTACTCAGTGATCAAATGATTAGCAAAGATGCAGTGTATTATTTTCATGCAACAGTCTACATTTTATAAGCTGTGCACTTTTTAGGCCAAATCTTTTCCTGGAGAAAAGATATTTATTAAAGAATTCTTAGACCAATGATTTATTACCTTATCCACATCAAGGATGCAAAATTTAGACCCTTTAAGCCCCATTTGATAAGATTTATATATATTTTTACATTATGTATGTACTGCATTTGAGGTGTCAACAGATTATTGGGCTGGCCTATTATCAGATCTGACATTCAGCATTTATCCTGTTTACGGATCCAGGATCTTTATCTCACTTTCATTAACATTGTGAGATTGGGCATTTTTCAACATTTTCATTAAATTCTCAGGGAATAATGCATGGGAATTGATGTGGGGTATTTTAGTGTTTCACTTGAACGTTTATTCTGTGACATCTCTGAATTTCTATTTCGTGTGTTGTGAATATTTTTGGTCCCCAAAAATAATGCAACACATTTAATTTGACTTGTATTGCACCCATATCCCAATATCCCTAACTCATTTTGAGTAGTGTAAATGACAATGGAATATAAATACTCAAGTAAAGTAAAAGTACCTAACTTGTACTGTAAGTATGGAAGCCCTAAAGGGCCATGCATTCATACATTTTATTTCCTCCGTTTTCCCGTGATAACGAGTTAATTTCATTTGTTTTCTCGAGATCTCAAGTTATTATCTCGAAATAACAACTGCCGTTTTCCCGAGATAACGGGATCATTTTCTCGAGATCTCGAGATAATGAAACTTTGTTTCCCGAGATAACGATATAATTAATTCGAGATCTCGTCAATAACTACATAGTTGGCAGCTATGTAGTAAATGACGACATCAGGCTCACTTAGATTGTGCCGCCGATATAGCTGAAGCCTTGCTAACCGTCTTTTTAGATTACGCACACTAATGTGTATATTATCTGTAATAGCAAGGCATAATGCTATTTCAGCCTGTGTCAGGCCTTGATTGAAAAGATATGTGACGCGGTGATCGATATACTCCTGCTCCTCTGACATTGCTACACTGGATGATGTTTCCTGCAATGATTTAATATACTACACTATCATTTTGTTTTCTCAAGATCTCAAATTAATTATATCGTTATCTCGGGAAAACAAAGTTTCATTATCTCGAGATCTCGAGAAAATTATCCCGTTATCTCGGGAAAACGGCAGTTGTTATTTCGAGATAATAACTCAAGATCTCGAGAAAACAAATGAAATTAACTTGTTATCACGGGAAAACAGAGGAAATAAAATGTATGAATGCATGGCCCTTTAGGGCTTCCGTACTTAAGTACAGTACTTGAGTAAATGTACTAAGTTACATTCTATCACAGTGCTTATATGGGTGGAATTATGTGTAAAATAAATTATTCCCTATGTTGCTGGGGACCACCTGGAACTTCTTGAAGGGCCCCTGGACCCACTTTGAGAACCACCAGTTCGGAGTGGTAGTTATTAGAGTTTAAAGTTAAACTCTAATAACTGAAAACTGGCCTTTAGTTTAAAGTTACTTTAGTTTCCAGTTACTTGCTCCCAGGGCCGGTTCTAGACAGGCATATATGAGGGGGCAGTCAGAAATGTGAAGGGGGCATCATGTGTACACATCATGCTCCAGCACTTTTTTTTTCTGTGCTTATAGTAACAGTGTTTCTTCATTGAATTGGGTTGATAGCTATGTGTCCAACCCCAACCTGGAGAAGTGGATTGCACTTTGTCAGGCCTCTACCTTCAGACCTGTCCAACTTGGGTGTCCCACCTGTACATGCAGGAGCAGCTGCAGCGCTACACTTTTCAAAAGCTCTGAAAAAGGGATGCATTACACAGCATTAACTTTCTCTTTGTGAGCTGCTGGAAGCTGGAGCAGAAAATAAGTAAGCTGGCTTTGTAAAAAACACGCTGTGATTGTATGAAACAAAACAGTGCAGAACTACAGCCCAGGGCGGGGCTTTACGTAGGGGTCTGTCAGACACAGGTCATTTGTCTTCAGTTTGTCACATGCAGTGGACGTGGGCACTCATCTCTGTGCTTGTAACCATAGACATATATACATAGACGCCTCATTGAGCGCTGGACCGTACGTCGACGTCGCCGCCATATTGGAGGAGGCAGCTCTGCCCCGTGAACTAATACAAGTGAATGGAGTGAACTTTAGAAAGCTCCTTCTACAAAGTGCTATAAGTTAATGTCTCTCATTCACACACGTACGAATATATTCAGGAAACAGACAGGAACCAAAAACAACGTCTGTACCGTCCTCTGATGATTATAAACGTTAACTACTCCTCATATGTTCAGTATAGAGGTAGGCACCAAACCACCGGATGTACTTTTATAATGTTTTTATGAGTGTTTACAGCTGCCAACGTATGTAACGCTGCTACTGTGATGTTAAATGACGGTTAAATATATATATATATATAGTTTGTATTATTATTATTATTATTGTTATTATTCTATTTTTCTGCATATTCTTGACTTTGAATGGGAGCAACTGTAACGCAAGCAATTTCCCGTCGGGGATTAGTGAAGTGTTTCTGATTCTGATTAATATATTATGCAGTCAGTTGTCCATATTTAAGTTGACAGTATGGTAGACAGACATCACATTTACGTGTCAGGATCTGGTTATTATAGACACAGACTCAATATTTAACCGTCATGTATCATCACAGTAGCAGCGTTACATACGTTGGCAGCTGTAAACACTCATAAAAACATTATAAAAATACATCCGGTGGTTTGGTGCCCACCTGTATACTGAACATGTGAGGAGTAGTTAACGTTTATAATCATCAGAGGACGGTACAGACGTTGTTTTTGGTTCCTGTCTGTTTCCTGAATATATTCGCATGTGTGTGCGCTGCGCAGCCTGTGAATACACGCACAGCGGAGGGACAGAGATGAGAGGGAAGCTGATACTGTATCGTGTGTGTCCCTTTTTCGGCGGATTTTTCTGCTACTGCAGATAATTTTGTCAACTTGTAATATATTAATTTTGTGAGTGTATTAAAATGTGCTTTCTCAACTTCTAAAATTTTGATTTGAGGGGGCAAGACATTTATTTGAGGGGGCGCTGCCCCCTCTTGCCCCTGCGTAGAGCCGGCCTCGCTTGCTCCCCGGCTCACCATCTCTGGGCTCGGGCTCGGTCCCCCTGAACCTTCCCGCTGACCTGGCATCCACAATCCGGACCCGCTGGCTCCTCATGTTCTCCAGAACATCTTCGTAGCTCTTCACCCACGACTGATTGACAGTCGCCTTAAACTCTCTACACTCCGGCTTGGAGTGCTCAGCTGTCACCGGATAACCTTCAGCCAGCCAGTTCTTCAAGCCTCCGTCCAGCACCGACACCATACTGTGTCCGAACACCCGGAACATCCACCACAGCCGGGGGGCGCAGTACGAGCCGAAGTCGCTGGTGTCGTACACAACAACGTGCGTGTCGCTGCCGATGCCCAGCTCCCCGACGTACCGGGAGAAGTGGCTGCTGGTCGGCAGCATGTGATCGAAGGCGGAGGTCTTGTCGCTGCACTCGTCGATGTCAAAGAAAGACGAGCCCGGGATGTGCTTCTCCCCGAACTCAGCCCGCGGGTTCCGTTTGGTTTTCGGCAGGTACCACGAAGTGTCGAGGACACGAAGCTTCGGGCCGACGAGGTTGTTCCTGACAGCATCTGCCAGCCACTGACCTGACACCAGAGCTCGGGTCTGCGCCGCCATGACGAGGCTGTGAGATAATACAAGCTCCGAGCGCTAGAGGGAAACGATCCGGCTGAGGGACGACGTGGAGACGTCAACTCTCGGTAATGTATTGAACGGTATGCAAAATTTACAAACAACAAAGCCGGATGAACAGTTTCTAATACTTGCTTTTAATATCAATTTATTGTGTACATAAAAAACATACACACAGACCATAGATATACAGCTGAAGCTTATTGGACTTATTTATTTAACTGCATTATCTCACAGTGAATAGAAACAAACACACAAGTGCTGCATTTATAAAACTGGCCGTACAAAGATTTCCAAGGCACATCTTTACAAACTGCACATCCACTCCAGCACCAGCAGGCTGTACCCTGTACATACTTCCATGAAGGGCAGGCACTAGGGTGGGAGAAGGCCAGTAGCAGTGACTCTGGTCATTTGTTGACCCCTATTTGTTTTGAGTATGAATTTAACAACTGGCGAATTCTTACATATTGCACCTTTAAGGGCTGTTGAAATTAAATCACAACAGTTATTTCCAGCACATTTTGACACACAAGAAAATGTTTTAAATCCAACAAAAATAAAATTAAGTTTAGCTCTCATACCTGCTTCTGCTGCCCAACAGCCCATAATCTAGAGCCTGAGTTAACATTCATATGAAGCTTATGTGTTAAATCCACCTGCTTCCACTCACACAGCACAGATGTGAGCTTTAATATACAGTAGAAAATACTGTGATTATTTTGGCAGATATTATGATTGATGTGATTCATGTTTTTTTCTTCTTTTTTTTTTTTCTCTCTGCAGCACTACACTGCTTCATTATAATCCTCGTCACACATTTTACCTTTATCAAAAAGCTTCTGTTTCTGTGATTTGGATATTGTAATATATTGTGATTTGATTATATTTGATCAGTTGTGCAGCCCTAGCATATATTTTTAAAGTTTAAATCTCTGCTGAAGGAAAAAAAAAAATCAATGGTACAGGAAGTGATTTAATGCTGGTTTGTATATTCAACTTTGTCATGCCTCGGTCCTCCTCACAACTTGCTATTGACGTCAGAGATGACATGCTCTGACGGAGCCTTGGTGAACCACTCATACCAGGATCCATCATATACAGCAGCCCCAGGGGCGCCGCACAGGTGGGCAGCCAGCACCATATGACAGGCGGTCACTCCAGAGCCACAGGATCCACAGAGCGGCTTATTCAGGTCCACTTTTGACTTCTCGAAGAACTTCTTCAGCTGCTCTGTGGAGAGCATCATGCCGTCTTCATCGACGAACCCAAAGAAAGGCATGCACTTGGAGCCAGGGATGTGACCCGGTTTGACACCTGTGGGACAATAACAAAGTAGTTTAGCTCTCTGCACACACCTGTAGCACAGTAAAGTATATGCACAAGTTAAGATGCCTTAAAAATGAGAGTGTGAGAGGAAGATGTGCATGCCTATAATATTTAACAGAGCCCGACTAATATATCGGTTGGCGGATATTGGCCTATCACAGATATATCTGTGTCAGTGTTTCTGTTATCCGATTTGCAGCGATATGAAAACTTTTTTTTAGTGATTAAAAATGCAGAAAAAAGATGCCTGGGATAATTTTTACTCATTCAAATAAGTGATGTTTACTGTTTCAGTATACTGATGTCATTTTAGGCAATGAAGTTTATTGTTAAACTGTAAAATATCCTGCTTCAGTTTTATATCTTTGTCACAACTTTTGATAACCACATTTTGATTCATCCTGGCAAAAAGTGTGTATATATTGGTAAATACATTGATATTGGAATGTTTTACTCAATAATATCGTTATCGACATAAGAAAAAAGACTATCGGATAGGCTCTAATACAGTATTTAATAGTACATATAATATATTCATATTTATTACTCCCATCCCATCCACACATCTAAATAACAATTAAAGGGGCAATATGTAGGAATTTTAGTTGAAAACATTAAAAAATTACATTATATTATAATTATGTTATCATGTCTATGTTTTGTTTTACAGAGGTAACTACTGAAGTTAGCATGCTAACCAGCTAGCCGAAGCCCGTAAAGCTCCAATGGGTGCATTGTAAACACCAACACTTCCCTGGTCCCAAAACTCCCAATCAGGGCTGCTAGCTGCACGGCTAACTGAGCTAACTAGTTAACGGCAGCTGCAGTTAGCAGCAGTTAAACGTAACTCTGGTGATATGCTGCTCTCTATTTGTTTTCAGCATGAATTTGACAGGTGGCCAGTTCTTACATATTGCACCTTTAAAACAATAATAGTAATTACAATAATAACAGCATCATGAGCAACAATAGTGATAATGATAATAATGCGTGAAATGACAAAAGCAGGATAAAAGGTAAAATAATAATAATAATAATAATAATAATAATAATAATAATAATAATAATAATAACAATAATAATAATGCATTCATAATTTTGAAAGTTTTATTTATTTGAGTGTAAATGTTAAATCTTACACCACACTCACCCTCTCTCGGCTCCGGTTCCTTCCCACAGAACCTGCCATACGGCCTCACATCCACCACCTGGCACTCCTGAGTCACAATGTTGTTTGTGATGTCCTCAAACGACTTCACCCAGGAGGGGTGGTTCCTGGTGGCGGTGAAGCGGGCAGGCTCAGGCCGGGTGTACGTCCCTGAGACCGGATGACCCTGTTTGACCCAGTTCCTGAACCCCCCGTTCAGCACCGACACTTGAGGGTGGCCAAAGAAGCGGAACATCCACCAAACCCTGGTGCAGGTGAACAACCCAAAGTCACTGGCGTCGTACACAACCACATGGCTGTCACTCCCGACGCCCAGGTTCCCCACATAGTCAGCGAAAGCCTCCTCTGTGGGGAGCATATGATCAAACTTGGAGCTCCTGTCTGCGCAGTCGTCGATGTCGAAAAACGAAGCTCCCAGGATGTGAGATGTTGCAAATTCCTTCTTGCCGTCTCGTTTCATGCTCGGTAGGTACCAGGACGAGTCCAGGACCCGCAGATTCGGTCCGACGAGGTTGCGTTTGAGCATGTTTGCGAGCCATTTCGTAGAGACGAGCGCTTGAGTCTGCATCCCCATGTTTACTCCAGGCTGAAGTTCAGCTGTCCTCAGTTGCTCCTGCAGCCTGCAGCCTGCAGCCCTTCTTCATGTCTGAGGGCTGTACAGAGGGAGCGGGACGTTACCTCCACCAGCAGGCATGGAGGTGATGTGTAATAAAGTGTAATCGAGACAAACACTCGCATCAGTAAGCCCAACGAAGCAAGCACATTCCACCAGTTAAAGAAATAAGTCATACTTGTGAGGTAAAAGTAGAAATGATGGGATAAAAAGTCATATTATTAAGATACAAAAGTCCTAATCTCATAACAGTGACTTAATTTCAGAATTATGACTATATCTCATTATAACAATATATCCAATTTCACCTTTTTATCATACTAATGACTTTTTATCTCATACTCATGACTATTCATTTCATAATGATGTCTTTTTATCTCATACTAATGGGTTTTATCTCATAATTATTACTTTTTTTAATCTCATAATTATTATTTAACATGGGAAGGCTAAGTTTTCATCTTTTTTCTTCTTCTTTAACTGGCAGATATGAGCTTCCATACACCACAGAAGGTAGTTCTTGAGTTATAGGGACTGAATAATCTCCCTATATGCATGTGACATTGAAGCTTTATTTGATTCAGTGATTTGAAGGGAATAGATGGAGGCTGAACCTGGGTGCAGTCAGGACAAGCACATGCTTTGTTTTAAAATGTGATTTGTATTAGGCTAAATAGATAGATAACCTTTATTTAATCAGGGGAAACAAGTGAAAGCATGAGCCCTGTGTCCCCTCCTCTCCCCAGGGTCTCTTCCCTGCTGGCAGCCCAGGCTGTGTGCTCCAGAGCTGAGAGGCTGCAGATGACAGAGGGATCATTCTGTTGTCCTGCTCTGGGTCGATCCATCACCTGGGCCAACTGGTCGTACTGTCGATGTAGATGTGAATGATCAAGCAGAAATTGGCCCACAAGTGCTGGGACTCCTCCAGCTATCAAGGAAGCTTTTTAGGTAGAGCTGGACGTACTGTTTAGAAATACTGTAGGAGAGTCTTGTCCTAAAACCTCAAACTTTTCATTTTGCTTTGATAAATCTGAGTTGTGTTCTGCCAATAATCTCTCCTGCCAGGAATCCCCCTGGCAGTGAATACCTCAGACTGCTGTGTGCGCTCCATAGGCACGTTACCTTCCAGTAACAATGGCTCACTGTGCAGAGAGAAGAGCAGCTGCCCTTTCTCAGCTGGGTAAGAGGAGGGCTGTGGGTGTGGGCACAAGACAGCAGTCCCTGTTGAAATGGAGGAGGCTTAAATCAGAAGAAGTAGAGACACAGTTGTTCCATGTTAAAACTCATTTTTATTTACAAGAACAGTTTGTCCGACGGCACTTCAGTGGAGGCAGTATTAAAACATTTAGGCCCAGTTTGAACGAGCCCAGCAGAAAGATAATCACTCTTGTGTGACCGTTCATATTATCAGCAAAATAGACAAATCTCCAGAAGTTCTGACACCACCTGGGATATAATTAAAGAAATACCAATAAATATAGAAACCAGTAAATTCAGGAATATATCAACATAGAAAATAACAAATACAGAAACCGCAAAAGTGTACAGCCCACTGCAGAATGTCATATCATAAGTAGTCTCGACACTCTATCACCGTCTACATCTTTCTTTATATCCCTTACGTGATGTCCACAGATGACCTTTCTCTCGCTCCAGTCTCAGCTGAGATGGTAAGTCAATAATCTGATCTGTGGTTAAAGGGCTGCAGAGTCTAACACAGATCCCTTTGTGCATTAATGAGGTAAATATGAACAGAACGCATCCATACTCCTCCTGTCAGACACCCCCTGAACTGTGCTGACTGTAGTAATAAAAGTTAACATTAATCATGTTTTCTTTTCTTTTTTTTACTGGGCTTCTTTATCTACAAGACAAAGAGAAAGCATGAGGCAGATGTTACGTTGTCAGTGAATCTCACGTGTTTTAAACTAAGTATCTAATCTCAATATGGGACTGGTATTATAATGTTATTTCCTTTTCTCTTGAATTTTTTATTTCACACAAAACTTAAAATCTGCCACAACAAAAAAAACAACCCTATCCTTTCAAATATACTTTTCAGAGATCAATGTGCACTGCTGGTATTCAAGAATGGTTCTAATGTATGACATTATCTTATTTTGTTGAGCACGGTTTACAGTTTACTGTAGACATTATAGGTCGAACATTTAACTGATGCTACCTTAATTATTGGAAAATCTAATCCTTTTAAAAGGCCGCAGGAAGAGTCATCTGAGAGAACACTGTTTTTTATTACTGAAAAAAAGAAAACTGTTCCCATGATGTGGAGCTAGTGACTCCAATTTCCTTACATACACACATTCCTCAGGCTCACTGTCTGTCTGCCTCCTGCCTCACACTGTAAGCATGTGGGAACTCTTTCCTTAACATATTTCTGAAAAGGCAGATATAAATACATAGATGAAATTACAGTGTAGGAAAAGAATGAATCCTGAAATAACTTAAACAGAAAATGATTTGATGAAAGATGATTGAATTAATAAATAATTGTTTGTTACAGATGAATATCTGTTTTTTAATTAACCAAAACTGCATTTTAAGTTCATCAGAAATTATGTCAGCACTACCTGCAAGTCACATGACCTGTTGAATAGACATCGTTTTGCTCAGTTTCTAGTATAACTGGTTAAAACCTGTTCCACATTAGCATTGGCAGCTATCCTGCCATAGTCTACACCCTGGACCTGGAAAGCTGTCATGACACAGTATACAATCATAAACGTCAGCCATGATGTCACGTGACACCTACTTTTTGGGTTTTGACTTCATATAAAGACTTGCAGGACTGAGATACACATTTCTATTATAAATGAACAAGATGGGTCAACAAACATGGCCACCATCGACCAAAACCTCTTTGAAGGTCGGGGCTTAGCAGGAAAATGACCAGAACTCATTAGTGATTTGTCCAGTCATCGTGAATCTTCAGGCCATGTTTGGTAAGAATAGGCCTACTGAAACATTTTGACCCTGACCCATATGATAAACAATGATGGCTCCAGTTAAGTGAGTTTCCCATTAATACAATCCATTACCGTTTTGAGATGAAGAGTTTTAAATCTGGAACCAAGCCGACCACCATTATTATTTATAGAGTGAAACCATTGCAAATGACATCTAACTCACAAACATACAATGAATTCACCTGAACACAAAACCTCATTCAGTGTGTCTGCTCTGTGGGTGCTGGCCTTTGGTAGATAAAATTGGGAGCACACTGGCATATCTTAACAATATAGCAGATCAAGCTTAACCCCAAGATGACATTTACATTTACACTGACAACACTCTGCATTATGATTGTTATGTTCTGGTGAAAGGCCATTATTCACTTCCTATTCATATACTTTAGATATCAGTTGAATAAGTTATTAATGTCTAAATGTTGCTTTAAACATCACAGCGCTACAGAAACATGAGTTAGTGGCACATTGTACAAAATAGCACCTGTCCTGAAAAGGAGTTTTGATATTTGTGGTCAACAAGATACATAAAACCTTTGATTTCAACTTTGATTCACTCCAGATAACACTGCAGGGTGTGAAGGAAAGAAAAGAAGGGAACGTCATTGGTGAAGTTATACCATGAGAAAACACGCAAAGGTATATGAAACACATGAACGGATCGAGATAGGGAGGACGAGACAGATGGAAAGAGAGAGGCGATTTGGAGAGAGAGGGGAGGCAAGACGCTGATTTGCTTAATTGGAGTCACTGCTTCTATATTAGAGACAAACCCTTGTGTTTGTAGTCCAACCAAGTTTCTTCCCATTGACTGTTCTGCCATCCGACCAACTGGTCAGATCTCAGAGAAATTTCCACATTGAGGTAAGTGGACTTTTATTTTAAAATTGTATAAAGGCTGTAAAAACATAATGATGGATTTATGATGATTTACTCACATGTGAAGTTTGTGTATCAGCGCTGAAAAAATGCTCAGTGATAAACGATGAAAAGTCTGACTCGTTATTCATCTTTCTGTTTTTGTACTGTAGTTGTAAGAAAAAACTTAATTTAAGACCAAAATAAATAAATAAATATAAAATAAGAGGTTGTCTGTCAGCCTTATTGCTTTTTGGCTATTTGCCTTGAGAATAGTCTTAAGATGGGAGTACAAGAAAGTCATGAACACAAACAATATATTAGTATTGTATTAGAAATGTTAATTAAAATTAAATTTCTTGTAATTTTCTGTTATACAATAAAAGTGTACTATATGGACCAATACATGGAAAATTGAAATGAAAGAAGAGGAACCTGAGATCTATTAAAATTGTACATTGACTTTTTGAACATTAGGTCATATTAATCCACCGACTTCAGTGTGAACAGTTTTCAGAGATATTTCTTTTATTTCAAATGTAAACTGTTGATTGGGTTATTTGGATTTAAACAGAAAAAAAGATAAAACAGACATTTTCTGCGTAGATTCATGTCACTGGGGTTTAATAAGAAAATGTGTTTATGTAATTTGTTTTATTCTGTTTTAATGTCCATTTGAATCTCACAGGAAATAAGCGAAATGTCCATTAGTCTTACACTGAAAAATATGTAATATATAGAGTAAAGTATAGTGGTGGTGGTGGTTCTGGCAGTGCTGCTTGCCTAACTGAGCTATTGGAATCACAAGACCAGCATCCTTGCAGAACCTGAATCGATCCTCAGATAGACAGCCAGCATTGTGCGGATAACTTGAACAGATGAGACAAATCAGGAGAAATCCAATTTTCAAACTGTTATACTGCGAGGGCCGCATTCCCTTGACAACCAGCGAAAAAACATGTTGAGCTTAAGCTTTGTGGGGAGGAGTGGTGAAAAGGGAGTAACTGCTTTCACGTGTGAGCAGATGAGCTTAGTTATCAGTCATTAGGGTCTGTATAGACACTCAGTCCAGGGGGGATTGTCTCACATGGGAGTGAACTGTGGATGCATTCCACTGCTGCAAAGAGACCTGTGTCAGACTGAGCAGGACCATTACCTTAAATAAGATAATTGATTTATTAGTTCCAATCATGTAAGAAAGGTTGCTAATCATGTGGAGGAATGTGCTTACAGTAAAGGTCAATAAGGGGCATGTGGCTATTGTTATATTGAATTGTGTCAGTTTGTGTGTGTGTGTGTGTGTGTGTGTGTGTGTGTGTGTGTGTGTGTGTGTGTGTGTGTGTGTGTGTGTGTGTGTGTCTGTGGCCTGAGATGTAAACTAAAACCTGATACCACAGGTTTTATTACAGCTATGCTAGCAGCTGTTTGAGACTGTATGTAAACACATAAATGCTTTGAGCTAAATGCTATCATCCACATGCTAACATGCTCATAATAACAATGCCAATATTTTTATGTTTAGCAGGTAATATTTATGTTCACCATCTTAGTTAGGCTACTTATTTTAGCTTGTTAGCTTGCTAATATTTGTGAATTAGCACTAAACACTTGATTGGATTGCCATTATTTTTGCAGTTATTTGACCACAGTCTACTTTGGCCTGATGATGGCACTAGATGAACAGTTAATGTACTTATCAACAAAGTTATCCTGAAAAAAGTCAACCTCATGGTGGTGCTAGAGAAACTAGGGGGACCACCAAAGTCATTAGGACTCATACTTCCTTAGTGAACCACTCAATAGGCCAACATTGCCATTCCTAGAAACATGCTGGAGCTCTATGCTCAAAAAATATCCTTAAGGTTGAGTCAGTGAAGACAGTTCCATTTTTTTTCTTCACTCGCTCTCTTATACGCTCCCTGTTCTCCATACAGCCATTGCTAAATGTTCAAGAGAATAAGAGTTTGTAATGCTGACTTTGCTGAGATCATATACATATAAAATTAGCCATAGATGTACATCTATGGCTAATCTATGTGATACACTTCACAGGCAGGTCCATGGTTTTCTTTTTCTGTGTTGGTTATATGCTTCAGTTGTTGTTTCATCTACAGTGCACAGTCTAACCCATCAAAGAACCAAAAAAGTACCTGGCATGACCTTTGATTCTGTCTCTCCTCTTCTCCCTCTCTATCAAGCCTCCTCCATTTCAACAGGATGGCCCTTCTCGACTACCCTGTTCCCGAGTTGGATGTTACGTTGCAAGAAGTGAACCGTGTCCTGCAGCTCACTTTGGGTCCTGACCGTTACCCTGAGTTCAAAAGTACAATAGAACAGCAGAGGGAGCACCTTCAAGATGTCCATCAAAAGTTAGCAAGCATTGCTGCCGGCCAAGAGAACTGGGTGACAGAGCAGTTCAAGAGAGGTCTGCTGTCTGTTGCTGACCCCCTGCCCACCTCGACAGCCCTCCCTGTTGTACTTCTTCCTACCCAAGCAAAGCGATGTACCCAGCTTAGTAGGGCGGCTGCTCTGCTCTGGGCAGCAGCTAAGCTGCACAGTGAGCCATTGTTACTGGAAGGCAATGTGCCAATGGAGCGCACACAACAGTCTGAGGTATTCGCTGCCAGCCGGATCCCTGGCAGGAGCCAAGACAAGATTACGGTGAGATTATTGGCAGGACAAAACTTGAGTGAAAATATGGGGTTTTATTTAATTTTCAGTGTTGGGTATTTGAACAAGTGCAACAGGCTTGTAAATACAGCTTTTTGGTCTAATTTCAAATTACTCTGTTCTGAGCAGTTTCTGATCTATATCTCTGTCATTTCATTTTCAGGTCTATCCAGATAGCCTCCATGCCATCATCACCTGTGCTGGAGGAGTGTTCCCTGTTGACATACTGTGGCGTCCCAGCACTGGTGGGCCAATTTCAGCTCGATCATTCAATGACATCTACGACCAGCTGGCTCAGGTGATGGATCAACCCAGAGCAGGAAAACAGAATGATCCCTCTGCCATTTGCAGCCTCTCAGCTCTGGATCGCAAAGCCTGGGCTGCCACCAGGGAAGAGATCCTGGAGAAAGGAGGGGATGCAGCCACATCACTAGGGCTCATGGAGAGTGCTGTGCTCACACTGTGTCTGGAGGAGAATGATGCACCCTCTGAACTAGCTGATATCCTCAATGCAGTGAGGCTGGGAGGAGGAGGAGACAGTCAGACCTGTCTGAGATACTATGACAAGGTATTGGATAGAATCTGGATAAGGGTTTTAAACCAAGCTGAGATCAGATTCCTAACTAATTTCATGTTAACAAGCCAAACTTATGGTTTGATTCTTGATTCTTGATGTGCAACAAAAAAAAAGTAAAGAATTATATAAATTCGAGCACAAGCTTGAACACATCAGTAACCGATTGTTGCTATTATGGTCAAAGGTCATAATGCAATTGATGTCAAATTGACTATAAAAAACAAACCGCTCTTTGTTTTTCTATTATTTGACAGGTGGTGAACCTGGTGGTGTTCAAGGACAGCACAGCTGGAATGGTGTTTGAACACAGTGCTGTGGATGGAATGGTGGCTGGACTTGTGACTGAGCTTGTGTACAATCTGTCAGAAACTGCTGACTTAAATATAGTCAATACTGACACAGAAAATGCGACTGGGTCTGTCAAAGTAAACCATGTTAATTCTGTTTGTCCAACTTCTCTAAAGTTCCCCTTGCAAGGCGTAAATACACCAAAACCGGGTCCTGACTTAAAAGCAAAACACCCAGTTCTCACTTTTGATGTGCCCTCCTATCCTGATGTCTTTTCTACTCTCAGAGGGCAGAGAGGCCTGTATGATGCCTGGATCAACTTCTCCTTGCAGCTTTCCCTGAGACAGACTCTTGGGGAATCCGCTGCCAAACACATCTTTGTCACACCTACTCATATGCGCCACTACAAACATGGCCGATGTGATCCTACGTACTCACTCACCATGCATTCTCGTAAGTTAGTAGGTGCCTTGGCATCTTGTGTTGGCCCAGATAACACAGTCCAATACACCACTGACCTCCTACACTTGTTCCATGTTGCATTTTTGGAGCATAAGAGTCTCATCAGAAACACCAAAAATGGTAAAGGTGTTGGTCCCCATTTAGCCGCCCTACGTAGATCATTGGCATCTGACAACCCATTAAAGAAGTTCTTGGACCCCTTTGGGTGTCCATCTGTGTACCTCACAGGTACAGATCTGATGGAGGGTGTTGAGTGTGGAGTAGGGAATGTTTATGCCCAAGATCAGCTCGCTGTTACCTACCTTGGGAAGAAAGACAGGGTTCGCATTGTACTTAATGGAAAAGGGAGCTTTGCTCTGACACTGGAGAAGATTCAAGAAAGCCTAAAGAAAAACCTTAAGTTAGTGATGCTTCTAGCTGTTAGATATGCCATTGCATGCCAAATGGGAGCCCTGGAGTGTCAACTGAAACAGGGTCAAACAGAGAAAATGAATGGAGAGATCTATCACTGTCCAGAGAGCCCAAACAGTGGCAAAAACATTGTTGACTCCACCTCTGGCATGAGCACAGACTATACTCTGGTGATCCATGGTGGTGCTGGAGAAGAGATGATGCTGAACACGGAAGTGATTGGGGTTATTGAGTTTGCTCTACAGACAGCCTTAACCCTTGGATCCCAAGTGCTTCAACAAGGTGGCAGGAGTCTGGATGCAGTTCAGAGGTCAGTGGAAGCTCTGGAGGACTGCTTCCTGTTCAATGCAGGTAAAGGCTCGGTATTCAACAAAGATGGCAAAAATGAAATGGAAGCAACCATTGTAGATGGCAATGCAAAGAGGTCAGGATCTGTTGCTTGTGTGCAAAGTGTGAAGAACCCAATAAAGGCAGCCAGGTGTGTCCTGGAGAAAAGCTCACACTCACTGATTGTGGGAGATGGGGCTGAAGAGTTTCTGCAGGGGTTCGAGGAGAAAGAGAAGCCTGTTGGGCCTGAGTATTTCTACACTGATATACGTCACAGAGAGTTAACTGCAAAGATCAGTGCTGGAAATAACTCAAAAAACAATCACCCTCAGACAGTTGGAGCTGTGGCCTTGGATCGTTGGCGTGGGTTAGCTGCTGCATCCTCCACTGGTGGGTTAGTAGGAAAGCTGAAAGGACGAGTTGGGGATACAGCAATTGTAGGGGCAGGAATACATGCCGATGATAAGGTAGCTATTACCTGCTCAGGGGATGGAGATGCATTTCTGAGGCAAACAGTTGCACAGAAAATTGCTAGTCTCTACCATCACAAAGGCTATAGCCTTAGGCAGGCATGTAGAGAAGTGATGGCCGAAGATCTGAATGGGATCTGTGCAGGAATCATTGCCGTTGACACTAAAGATGATGCCATCATTGAAACAAACGCTGGTGTGATGTTTGTGGCTTCAATGATAAATGGCAATTCCCGAGTAGAGGTCCTCAGGCCCCGAAATAACTTCTCTGATGTTATCTGGGAAACAGATGAGCTGGTTGCCTACCTCAATCCCAAACCCTGGATCCCTGGGTCGACCATTCTGACAAGAAAAACTCATAGCGGGGCAAACAGCATCTTCCAGTTGGCTACACCTGATTTTGTGGCAATGCTACAAGGAGCAAGAGCTGTGTCAAGCTTGCTATGTGAGCGATTGGGGGTGCAGCGCTGTGCCTTGGTTTTCAATCCAACCCCTGGACAGCCAGCACAAATCAGACTGCTCCCACTTCATGGTCTTGAGCCAAAGTGGCAGCCCCATCTTGCCAGTGAGGAAGAATTCCACACTTATGATCCAGGCTATTGCACCTCAAAAAGTGGTCCATGCTGGGATGATGAAGCACTGGCCCAGGTTCAAGCCAAAATCAGAAACGGTCTGCCAACACCAAATGCTCCCTCTTGCTTTGACTTCTTTGGAGATGCTTCCAATGACAATCTGTTTAGTCGTATTGTACGTGGAGAGCAGCAACAATGGAGAGTGTGGGAAGACAGTGAGCATGTTGCTTTCCTGACACCATACCCAAACTCTCCTGGACTAACTGTTGTGGTGCCACGCAAACAACTGCCCAGTGACATCCTCAAACTAGAGGACGCTGAGTACAAAACACTGATCTTAGCCACTTACAAAGTTGCCCGACTACTACAAGAGGGGATGAGAGCTCGAGGCGTTGCATTGATCTTTGAGGGCTTTGAGATTGACTATGCTCATGCCAAGCTGATCCCTCTGTTACCTTCACCAGATGGCACCAATCCTGCTGAGCTGCAACCAGAATGCTTCCAAAGCTACCCTGGATATGTGTCATCACTGGATGGCCCAGCTGCTGACCATGAGGCCCTCAAAAAGATACACTCAAAAATTACCCAGTGCAGGCCTCCTCGTTCATGGGAAAACCCTCAGTGTCACCCCACACTTGCCATCAAGAGCCAGTGGTATCGCAACCTGTTCCAGATTCAGAACACTCTCTTCCACAGCACAGTGGAATATTTCCACAGGTCCTGCCAGTACTCCTATGCTCTAACTCCTCTCACCACAGACACCATCTCCTCGCCTATGGGCCTGGGATCTGACTCAGAGCCAGTTTCTGTTAACCTGCTGGGCCAGGACATCTACCTGGCTGACTCAATGCAATTTGTACTTGAATACTTCCTTCGCTTCCAGGAGAACCTGCCAGGGACATACTACATATCTCCCAGCTTTAGAGGGGAAGATCCTGATGCCACACACTTGAACCAGTTCTACCACGTGGAGTGTGAACTGTTGGGTGACATGGACAATGCCATGTCCATAGCAGAGGGATACTTAGCTCATCTTACAAAGTCCATGCTGAAGAAGCACTCAGATATGATCCTCAACACTGCCGGGACGCTTACACATGTCACAGCCATGCTGAGTAAGCTGGATGGAAAAACCCCACTCCCAAGAGTCCCTCTAGACCAGGCCATTCCCATGATGCCCTCTGCTGACTGCGTAGAATGGGTCCAAGATGGCCAGCCCCACTTTGGCAGGAAGCTAACACGCATAGGGGAACGCGTCTTGATAGAGAAATATGGTGGTGCTGTTTGGTTGACGGAGATGGACCATCTAGGTGTTCCCTTCTACCAGGCATATGTCGAGGGCACTGGGCGGAGCAAAGCCAAGGCTGCTGACCTTCTCCTGGGGCTGGGTGAGACTGTGGGACTTGGTGAACGTCATTCCACCCCTGAGATCGTACAAGAGGCCCTCAGGCAACACGCAGTCCCAGAGCAGTCCTACAAATGGTACATTAACATGCGGCAAGTGAAACCACTCCTCACCAGTGGATGGGGCATGGGGACAGAGCGCTACGTGTGTTGGCTGCTTCAGCATGATGACATCAGAGATTTACATATCATTCCAAGGATGAAGGGTTTGAAGTACATGCCCTGATCAGAGGTTCTCTACAGATTTTCAGGCCATCAGATGTGATATAAGATGAACATACAATATGAAAGTATACCACAAAGACACCTCAATTATCTATATTTTGGGACTTTCATTCTCACTATGATCTTTTGTGCTGTGTCCATGGCTTCCTCCAGCTTAGTCCTACCTGACCCTTGAACCCTTCAGAGTAAAATGTTTCTGGAAATGTAGTGTTTGGCACTGCAATACAACCTGGAGGATTATCGCAGAAAAGAGAAAATGCTTTAAATGTTGAGTAAGTTGAAACTGAGGTTACAAGAAGGAATATCTGTCATTGTTAAAATGTTAAAGCTCGGACTGGGTTTCTTGTTTTTCGCATCAATGTAAGTGCAAAATGAAATTACACTAATCCTTTAAGTTCAACTTGAATTGTGTCAGGACCCCAATTTCTTAAAGATTTATTAACATTGTTGACAAAATAATTAGTTAAGGAGTATAAATTGAATGAATAGATTGTTAAGAATATCTAAGGACAACATAAAGGAACACATTTGTTAAAGTCCTTGAAGATGTTGTATTATCGTTTATGTAAGCAAATTCTTTCTGTCAGGTTGTCTTTGTATTTAAAGGATTTTTGTGAAAGACATATGAATCATGTATTGTTTCTCTTTTTAATGAAGTAATAATTACTTTTTAAACAGATAAAAGGCTCCATCTGTATTTATTACTGACGAAGTCAATGAGACCTGTGACCGGGAGCCTCTGATCATGGCGGCATCAGCATTGGTTCAGAATTTTGATTTTAGTTAATGAACGACAGCAGTCTCACAGTACAGAGTGTCAATTGATTTAATATTTAGATCATTTATTGCACACAAATATAATGTTCTGGGCCAAATTCATCCAGTGATTAAGAATGCCAATAGAAACATTTGTCCGCAAACATCCACAAAGAGAGAACATCACAGAATGGGTTTCTGGTTAAAACACGCCAAATATTTTAAGAAATACAATGTTTCTAGTACGAAGAGTTTGAAATATTCATCACAATAAATGTTTGACATGAAAAATACTGATATTTCCCCAAAAATGAACTACAGAAAACAGCTTAGCAGCATCTGCTCACCTATAGCCTCAAGAAGAATGTAAGAAGACCTGAAGATGTCGCCCTGCCCAGACACATCACCCCTTTCCAAGATAAAGTTAAGAATAGGAGAATTTTCTCAACTCGTAATGGAACACTTAATTCTTTTTATCCTAAACAATCCAACACAAAATCACCAAATGTGGGGATACATAGTTTTCACTGAAAGGAAGGGTATGACAAATTGTATTCTGTAAAGTAACTGGTTCCTAAAGATATCAAATAAATGTAGTGGAATAAAAAGTGCAATATTTGCCTCTGAGATGTATTGGAGAAAAAGTTTAAATGCATAAAATGGAAATACCATTGTGCCTTAAATCTGTACTTAAGTACAGTACTTAGTAAATGTATTTAGTTGTATTCCATCCCTAATAAACACACTGTGGTGTGCACAAATATACAACACAAGCATTTTGTCTCGTAAACCACTTACATTATAGGCATGGTAGAGTTTTAACTTCAAGCAGACATCACCTAATATAATTAATGGTTCACACTCTGGCAACATTTGTGTGTTTAAAATAGAATAATGGTGCAGGATGATCTGTTATGTAGCTGTAATCTGTTTCATGATGGTGCTTTCCAGTAAGATATAAATAAAGAATTTACATGAATCCACACTTTATCTGACATATCTAGCTTACAATAAAACACAGCTTGCATATACTATTATTATTACTACCATGCAGCACTTTTGGTAGACTAACTGCATGAAGACTACCTTATATGTCTTTAAACCATAACTCTTACATCATTCAAATCCATGATTAAAACACAAACATAATCAACATGATTCCTTAATGCAACCATGTAAAATAAATCAGATTTGGCAAGTAGATGATTATCATAAAAATAGTATGAAATATTATTATAAAAGTAGTGACCATTTATAAATATATTACATTAAATCTATGACGTATTGTAAGAAATTGATAATAACCCGGATGTAGTTTGGAGGAGAGGACTATTAGTTTCCGGTTGCCACTGTCGAATCTGACCCCCGGCTTGAACAGAGCTCTGTCTCTGTCTGAAGATAAAATCTCTGGTCTATTTTCACAAACGTAGGTTGGCCTCTGTTTTTACTTTCTGTGTGAACTTGTGTTTTTTGCCTCTTTAATGTCCTCCTCGTTTTTCTACGAGCGTGTCTTGTCAGTAAGGCTGGCTGAAGGTAAGGTCAGCGCTCTCCTAGCCTAACAGCTAGTTAGCGTGTTAAGCTAACAAGCCAGTCAGGAGGTGTGTGACTTTTCCGTTGAGCCAGCCATTTTCTACAGACAAATGAACCTCGGCAGCTTACAATGCCAGTATTTCACCTTCTGTAGAGGCAGTGGTCACATAGCAGTCGTTGGAAATCAGGGAGTCGATGAGTCACGATGTTTAGCTTGCTTAAACTGTCACGTTTGCAGGATGGTTGTTAACGTTAGCTGATGCTACAGCCTGTGTGAGCTGACTCTGCACCTGAGAGGCTGTAATGTTGTTGAGTGTGAGCCATTTGATCCATATAACGGCTACGTTTAAACTGGCAAAGGCGCAGGTTTGTGGCGTAAAGATGGCACTCGCTGAAATGGGAATATAATGTGTTATCTTCAAAGCAGAGACAGATTTAAGATGGATGAACTGAGGGATCATAACCTTAACATACTACTGTTGCCCTTTCAGAACAGTGACCACTATTTAAGAGTCAAAGGCAGGTAGCTGTTAGCTCCCCCTGGCTTTCTCTGGCATTGCAGTGCATTGCATAAACTGTTTAGATAAGTCGATCTCTTTTGTTCCCTCTCCCCACCCGTACTCCCTCACTGTGACTGTACTTTCACCCATTCCTCCACCTCCTGCCTCTGACATCATCCCTGATCATGGACCCAGCATGATAACCAGATACAATTGATCCCACACGACCTTTCTAGTACTTTACACATGATTTGCAGTGTCACTCAATTCTCACTCCATTCATCATAACCTTTGCTGCCCTCCTCCCAGGTGCCAGGGTGTCCCCCCTCTCCATGTGTGGTCCCTAATGGGCGGCTGGTCTCGCAGTGCTGTGCTGGAGCTGTACCGGGCGCTGCTCCGCGCAGGGCGTCACCTTCAGCACACTGACCGCAATTACTATCGTCGTGCTGTGGCTCGTGAGTTTCGCCGCTGCCAGGCCCTGACAGTACCTGAGGATAAGGAGGACGCGCTGAAGAGGGGCCAGTTCTTCCTCAGCAGCCGACTGGGTGGGCTTATGTAGGGGGGAAAGGGTTCACGGGTCATCTGGAGGCGGGTTAAAGGTCATCTGGAGGTGTATCTCCCAGGTGGGTTTACAGATATCTTTAATGGGGAATGGTGGACAGTTTAGATCTCATGAGTCAGATGATGTTAGGTGTGGTTACTTTGATAAACCTTCTGTATGTGTAATACTTAATCAGTGCTGATTGAGAGGCGTTCTCTCAATTGTTTGTGTAATAATGTTACATTTGAAAATCTGGTTACACTACATACTCTGTGGTAGCCTCTGGGCTAAGCAACAGAACAAAGGAAATACCTTTTATCTGTCTTAATGTCCTCTGTTTTCAGTGCCAGGATGGCGGGCGTGAACGGAGACCGCAAAGGCAAGAAAGACGACAATGGGATCGGTACAGCCATTGACTTCATGCTCTCCAATGCCAAACTTGTGCTGGGAGTGGGAGGAGCAGCCATGCTTGGCATCGCAACACTAGCCGTCAAAAGAGTAAGTGAGAAGCGATTTATGACCCAACTTTTCTCCATCGCACTCCACTTAAACATCCATACTAATGTGAACAACATGCACACAATTCTTTGTCGTGCAGATGTATGACCGTGCCATAAGTGCTCCCACCAGCCCCACCAAGATGGAGCAGGGAGGAAAGAGAAGCTGGGAGGAGCCCGCCTGGATGGGTTCGTCCCCGCGGGTACTGAACCATGACATGAAGTCTACTGTTAGCAGGTCTCTGCAGTCTCTGCCCACTTCATCACATGCTTTTGAACCAGGTGAGGAAAACAAAGTGCCCTTGAAATTGCAGATAAATTTCCTCTCCATCATTGTTTCAAATATAATATATTTCATGTTAAATTTACCAGCCAATTTCTCAGTTTAGACTTTCAGCCAGCTGTCATTTTATCTGTTGACAGACAGCCTAATTGGAGGAATCTTGCTCTTTCTGTACAGTGGGTGTTAGCGCTCTGTAGTAGCTGTTTTATGTTATTTGCTTTGATGTAGTTGAACCTTAATGTTATTATTTCTCAGATGCCGTAGAAGCCCTTTAATTTAGTATTTGTAGATTCTACCATTTTGATAACATGTCTCCCCTTCAAAAGTCATTATATAGAAGTATGCAACAGTATTTTGCACAAATCCATATTTTAACTTTCACTTGCTTCTAATCTTCTCAGACTGTCTGCGGAGGGCTGTGGGTCGAGCTGCTGTGGGAGGCAGCGGTGCCACTCAGTCGGACCTGATGCGGGCCCGAATGCGTCTGTCCCTGCAGGAACATCTGTGGGAGTTCTACCAGTGTAATGTGAACATCCCGGCGGAGGAGCAGGCTGTGGCCAGGAGGGCAGCGCTTGATATCTGTGCTGAGCTCAGAGTGTTCCTACACGCCAAACTGCCTGACATGCCGCTCAGAGAGATGTACCTGAGTGGCAGTCTGTATGACGACCTACAGGTAAGAGGTTACACACATTTGGTCCAATGTTCAGACAAAGGAGCTTTGATTTTACTTCATTTGAGCATATTGATTTAATCTTTTTCATCAGTTTTCTATTTAAGTAACTTTGTTGTTGTTTTCCGACATTGCCCTCGTGTATTAGTTAAAATAGGTATTACTATAAGGGTGTAGCAAATGCAAATAATATCACTACTGTTGAATTTGTCAGTGCTTCTTTAATTTTTATTCATTCCTCCATCTTCTAGGTGGTGACAGCAGACCACGCCCAGCTCATGGTGCCTCTCATCCTGGAGAAGAACCTGTGGTCGTCCATCCCTGGCGAGGACACCATCATGAATGTCCCTGGTTTCTGGCTCATCCGCAGGGAGAATCTGGAGTACTTCCCACGGAACAGCAGTTACTGGGACCGCTGCATGGTTGGAGGTTACCTCTCCCCAAAATCGGTCCTCGAGGTCTTCGACAAGCTTGTGGCTGGCTCCATCAACTGGCCGGCCATAGGGAGCGTCCTCGACTACATCATCCGTCCTGTGGTTCCCTCAGAAACGCTGACCCTGGAGGTGCAGTACGAGACTGACCGGAAGCTGTACGTGGACTTCCTACCTCTACTTGTGATGGAGGATGGAACCTCACTGATTGCCAAACCTCATCGACTCGCCGCAGAGCGCCATGAAAACCTGTGGCGGCAGAGTTTCAGAGTGGCTGAGACGGCACGACTCAGGGCCCTGGACCAAGAGGACGGAGGCTGCCGGTGCGCCTGCCTGAAGGTGGCGAAGGCTATGTGCAAGCTCAACCCCGCCCTTACCCGGCTCAACGCCAGCCAGCTCACCAACGCCATCTTGTTGCTGTGCGAAAAAGAAGGAGACTGGACCCAGGAAGCGCTGGCCGACCGCTTCCTTCAGCTGCTACGGGCATTAGTGGGACACCTAGAGGCCGGGAGGCTGCCATGCGCCCTCAGCCCTAAAGTTAATTTATTCTGTGAGCTGACTGAACATGAGGTGGATGAGCTGGGGTATACGCTTTACTGCGCCCTTTCAGATCCGGAGGGGCTGCTGAGAACTGCCGTGGAACATCCGGCCCATCCCTGACGTCCTCGTGTGTCACTGCACAGCAGCGTGGCTCTGAAACGCACACCCCTGTTTGTGGTGAACAGTGACCTCGAGCCATAATGAGGTCTCTGGAAATGAAAACAGTGCATGAAATCATCCTCTCTCCTGGTCTCTTCATCTTAAATGTCTCTTGATAAACACGGTAGCAGTTAAGATCAATGTGAGTCTTGACATGAAAGTTGTATATGTGGGATCATACAAATACTCTTTTAATCTCTGAAAGTGAAGGCCAATTGGAGTGTGTGGCTCTCACTAAAGCCACTGTATTAATGAAGTTAAGAGAAGGCATGCTATTAGAGCCTGATACACTGGGATGGAGGGATTGGACTGGTTGATTCATATCAAAATGGAAGTGAAACACATTAAATCTGGGACAGAGCATGTACCTCTGTATTGAATCCAAGCTGTCTTAACAGGTTTCAGAGTTCTGGGAGGACAGACGTGTCCAATGCAGTTCAATGATGTTTACTCTGTTTTGAGATGGGTCCGTGCCTCCGTATCGGGGGGGGGGGGGGGGGGGGAATGTAAAGTTGATTGTGTTAAGCTAATAAATCTTTGATCTTCCTGAAAGACTCAACATTCTTGAGGCAAAGACACGCTAGATCTCTCTCTCTGCTCCTGCTGTTAGCACTGACATCAAACAGTGCCAGCGTTTTCAGTAGAGCTCAGTTTGAAATCCAGGTCTTTTTCCAAAAACTTCATTAATACAGTGGCTGTGTTCATGATGTAAGCTTTACATGTTTGCAGGGATGTGTGAAAACAAACATTCGGCTGTGATTGGAATGTCTGCAGCTTGCATGTGTTTATCTAGAAACCGATGAATATACACCAGAGTTGTACGTTGATGTCTCTTTCTAATATTTCTATTTCACGCCAATTTGATTTACAGTTAAAATACACCCACAGATGGAATAAACTGCGGTTCGTGGAAATGACTAAACAATACAACACCACCATCTTATCATCCACTTACTTTGGCGTGACTGGAAAATGTTTCCATGTGACTGTCCGTCTCACATACAGCTGCTCTTTTTGTCATGAGCAGGAGGTTTCTTCCCCAGGCTCACATTTGTTGCTTACACAGGTCTGATATGCTTTAACTCCTTTTTATCTTTAAAGACCTCCATCACGGGTTACTTTGCACTGTCAAAATGTTGAGTGTTCTGTTGTAGATTTGCAACGACGAGTGTGTCTCAGTGGGACATTCTGAAAGTGTTTTTTGTCTGCTGGTTTTCGCTTTAATTTAAACTCTTTCTACTCTATCACTAAATTCAACATTGACTGTTTTTTATTGTCAGCTGCTGACGCTAGCTTGTGCTGAATCTGGATCTTTGTAGCGAGAGGACCTTTCGCAGCCACCTGCAGGAGAAGGTTTTTGTCATTTGGTGAATTAGCCTCAGTATTAACTTCGGTTCCTGGCTTGTTACCTCTGTAGTCCTGTATTTGTGTGTCTGTGAGCACACTCTAAGTCCACATTAAACCCTGATTAACTTGTAGCTGCTCTTCTGGACCAGTCTTACTAGAGTAGGTAGCCAGACATGGATTAGAAGTATACAATTAGGCCATGTTATCGGTCACTTCTGACCCTGTACATCAAGTAAGTGTATGGCACCATCAACATATAACCTGCAGGCATGATCACTACTTCTGCCCTGCCAGGTCTTCCTATATATTAATAGATTTCAGGTGCTAATCCTTTAGATTGTGATCTGATTGAGAGGGATCAACTCACAGATCCTCTGTTATGTAAAAGCAGCTTTGATAGCCAAGGTATCCCATGACATCAGCCTGCTACTTTTGATGCATTGCAGGTGACAGCAGGTGGAGTCACTAAAATAATAGCTGCCAGGTGGACATTGTGTCTCTCAACTCAAAACACGTTGTCTAAATAATCACATGGTTGCTTTTTGTTCTCACTTTTAGCCTTAGAATGAAAAAACAAATGCAGTTACTACAGAGCAAGTGTCCCCTCAACCCCCGTCCCACTGTTTGTATAGTGTACAATATGTTGATAGTTCTGTTGTGCGATCAGTTAATAATAATCAACCAGATAATAACGGAGATACAGGTGAATATTTTTGTATTTATTGTACATTTGTAACCAAAAAGAGCCGAATATTATTTGCATTGATTTAATTCATCATGTTAAGTACCACTTATTGTGCTTCATGAAGTGCTTTGTTCTGGATGTACTCATAAAATGAATCCACAGTAGATCTTTGTGTGCATATTAAGTGTCTTTCTTTGCAGACCTGGTTTATGCTACAAGTTACTACTGTGCTGACAGGAGGGGAGTCACTGTGCCACATTTATAATGTTATAAAAAAAACAAAATGAACCCAAAGTAGATCTCTACCTCTACCTTGTGGAGAGCATAATGGCCATATGCTGTGTTGCATGCTCTGTATTTTTCCCAGCTTTTTTTTTTTTTTGTTAAAGTTCAGCTCTGGAGTTGAACGTTGCAGCACTTTGTATACTTCATTAAATGTTACAAATGACATTCTGTAGGTTAAACTTTGTGTTTTTTTTCCCCTCAAAAAGGAAGCACACACTCAATCCAAATCCATTCTTCCAAAATTTGACAAGACATTGATTTATTTCAAGTTCATTTAGTGACATTTGGTAATAAAATTCACATGGCGCGTTAAACATCCTGAGATACCTTCAGTGTACAAAAGCAGCTCCAGCTATATTTTTATTAGACATTGGAAACTGGAAATGTGGTTCAGTTGCTAGGAATGAAACTTTTGTTCCCTCAAAGCATCTTAAGTTCAAAAATTCAAGCACAAATGCATAGTTCTGATTGACCCCTGCCATATTAAAGATGAAGCTCAAACTCAAAGACAGCTTTGCATACACGTGCAAGAAACCGAGTTAAGCAGTCCCTTTGTTCAGTGGCAGAACATCCACACTCCTCGCTAAATGTGTGGAAAATGGCTGTTATTGCAGCATCCATATTCATGTAAACTCCATTATTCTAAGCAGATATGAGCTGATACAAGCTTTAAATACTTTGGTTTGCTGCAAATCAAATAACGCAACAGTGGTGAAATGTAGCTTTGCTTGATGTGATCTTTAAAGTTAAATTACCACTGCAGATGAGGCGTATTTAGCAGACTACTTGGCTGTGGCAAACCCAACACGATCAGCGTTCCTGTCAAAGACAGTGTAGTACTTCCCGATGAATACATCTCCCAGGATCCACAGGGGGCCTGCAGGAGGAGGGATGTCCATGGCCATGAAGCCCGACAGACAGATCGACCTACCCATCTGAGTCTCCTGCAGCAAAGGAGAGAGACGAAATATCAGTCAGTTTTGCAAGAATAGTTTAAAGATATGGTCACACGTGTATCCAAGTCTGTTTTAAGACAGTGTTCACAGCACTTATGTACCTTGAACAAGTTATTGGTCACCATTAATTGTTCCTCCAGTCCATGTTGGCGGTGAGGAAGTCACCTCCTAATATAATGCTTTCAATTCAGTCCCCTGTATGGCAAGACATTTTGCACTAAAATGGCAATAACTTTTGGAGTCTGACAGGTCATTTGTCATGACTGCCAGCCCAAATCCATTTTTTGGCATATTCAAAAATGATCCAGATTGATCTTTGAAAGTCTTGAAAAACATTTACACATGAAATGCTATTTTTGCAAATCAGATTGAAGATACATTTGGAGGTGGTTGGAAATGTGTTTCCAAATCATTGCAGACATGCATCACATTTCCACATCTTTCTGCTCGCAATGTAACAATGATCAGAGTGGCTGAGCAGAATCTATGCTGCTAATAACAGTTTGTTTGGTGTGATGGAGGAGACACATCTGTTCATTATTTAAATAATGTTATATAAAATAACTGTCAGTGACTGAATTAAAACAAGTTATCCATCTGACATGAGTGTTCGTACCTTCATGACATAATCCTCTCCAGTCAGGTTAAACATCTTCCCCCCGATGTTGAAAGAGACAACAGGCAGAGATGGGATCCTATTACAGTCAATCCAGTACTAGTGAAGAAGCACAGTAGAGAAGAATGTGTTGAAATTTCTTCAGAAGCAAAAAACAAAGTGAGTCTTGGTGTTATGTTTCATCAATCTGCAGCAAAAATGCAGCTTTTGCAACCCTAGACCACAAATGTCAACGGCTCCAGTAGAAAGTGTTAGAAGTTACATCAACATGCAGCAACTGTCAAGTTAGCTTTGTGTTTCATGCATCATCTTTACCTCTCCCATCAGCAGGGGCAGAGCTCCGATGGCTTTTTGCAGCGCTCTGACTTCTTCCACAGGACCTACAATTAGGGACGTTCCCGTGTCAACAATGGCCTGGCAACCGGCTTTGCAAAGACTGAGCTGGTTGCCAACTTGAAGTCTGCAGGGTGGGCGAGAGAGAATAGATACTTCAGTTTACCTCCGACTCCTGCTTCAAATTTTGTTTTGTTGCTGTGATGCAGTTTTTAAGACAATGAAATTTGAAATACCACTATTTCATGCATGCACCTGCTACCATTTTAATTTACAGTTAAAAAGCAATGAGCCTTAGCAAAAGTAAGAACTCTGTCTATGACAAACAGAAATAAAAGTGCGTCAACCTTGATACTACTCCCAGTTCCTTGTAATAATGACGCCACATAAAGGTTCCTTCTCACCCGTTCACATTGATCTGCCAGTAGGCCTTTCGTGTCACATTGACATAGTGCAGGTCTCCGGTGTAGTACTGGGGGTCTGTCCCTCCCAGGATCAGCTCTCCTCCTACTGCTGCTTTTGGGTCTCTAAGAGGCAGAACAGACAGAAGCAGAATGGTCTGAGTTAGCAAGAAATACCAAAATGTGCCAACTAGTGTCATGAGTGTGAAAACCCACACACAGTTGCTGAATTCATAACAGGCGTTGGGTTTTGGTGCAGCAGTAGAAAGGAACTTCAGACAAATTTAACCAATACAGGAGCCAGCGACAGTAGAGCCTGTTTATCTGACTATTTTTTATTTTATTCATGCTTGTTCTTCTGTCAGAGACCAACCTGCTTATGTAGAAAGAGAAAATGTTCTCGGGCAGCAGTTTGGCAGCCATGGCTGTGTCAAACACCGGAATGACATTAGCTACTGATATGGAGGGGTAGGCCATGCCCAAGACCCCATCAAACCGTGCCACTGCAAATGTGATGCCAGGCTGCTTCACTGCTTCACCAAACTGCTGGCCAGGAACAGGCAGACCTGCAACCTGCGAGCAGAGAAACAGGAAGCAGAGAGAGACGTCACTACTGATGCAAAACACCAAGTCTTATAATGAAATAATAGGAATGGTGTGACCGGCAAAATTGAGGAATGCAGTTAAACAAAAGGGCTATGTGAGCGAGCACGTGTCAAACTCACAGAGACTGTGTCCTCGCTGATGAAGCCAGACAAGCTGCCTCTGCCGTACCGGATGGAGAACTCTGTGCCGTTCTGAACGTATGTGGTCGACTTCTTTGAGTTGTAACGATGGTGAAGCCCTGATGAGAGAAGAGTCAAACACAACAATGAGCAGGACACAGACTGTTAGTGTTAGTACACCAATAACTAAAATAGTTTTAAATAGGGCCAGAGAGGTGGCACAGACCATAAGGACACAAAACCACTAGAAAGAGACACACTTATTTTATGCCTTTCAGTCTGGGGGTCTGTGTAGATGTAGCTGGGGACTTCTACAGGTTTGTGTCCAGGGACTAACTGCCACATTTTAAAATGGCAGCTGTTAACTGTAATAATTTTACATTACTGTATTTAAAGTAGTTTATTTTGCCTTCATTTATTGCACTGAACAAATCTGAGCTGTAATTCCTACAGTGATGCAACGCTGCACCCGTAATTCTGCACGATATTATCCAAGATGCAAATGAACAAGACAGGATGTGCCTTTTTAACCATGTTAGAAGATATGTGGTTGATATTTATCCCTTCTTTGTGGCTAATAAGTCAATATGTCATCCGATTACATTTCTGCGCTCCAGCCAATTGCTCAAGGGCGCTGTAAACAAAAGTTAAAACTTTGGACTCAAGGATTGCCTGGTGATGTTTACTTAAATAATCCTAAAAAGAATGACCACCAGGTGACTTTGGAAACATTACATTTACCTGATAGGAACTTCTGTTTGGAAGATATTGAATTCACTCCATCTTGAAATCTTAATATGTCAACCATTGTTACTGTATGGTTGTCTGATATATTGATTACTCACAATGGTGAACAGATCTGATGGGAATTTTGCACTGACAGCCAGTCGGTTTAATCTAACCTGGGACAAAGTGTCTTTCACATTGTTCAGTGTCATTTGATTGCAATTGAGGTCAAGGTTTGCTTTTACTTCCTTTTTACACGACACTGGGACTCTCCTATGGGTAACTTTTTAACTCCTGTCCCACTTAGACTTTACTTATAATTATTATAACACTGCCTTAGTTTACACTTTAGTTCAACATTCCTGTGAATAAGAAGCAAACTCTAAAGCGATAATGAGAAGAAGTGTTGTATTTTAGTCACAACTGTGACAGTGAGCATCTTCCAGGAAGTAGCCAACAGACACACAGGCAGTACAGAGAATGTCAAGTGAGTAATTTCCCCAAAGATGCAAACTCACAGCAGGCGATATCAAGGAAGGAGCAGTGAATGGACGGGACCCAGAGGTTGGAGGATCCCGTGTCAAACAGCACAGTGAAGTCCTGTGGAGGGGTGCCAATGCTGATCACCCCATAGTACTGGGCCTGAGGAGACAAAAAAACTAAACGTAAACACAGATCTGCTGTGAAACCTCCTCTAAATCTGCATCAGAAGAAGGATTAAACATTAAACTGGCAATAGACAAGTTTCATCACATCATCAGTACATGTTCATGGCACAATGTAACGGCTATAGAATAATGATACCATCTGTGTTTTGATTCGTTCCCCATAAATCTTGTTTTCCACTTAACAAAAACTGGGAACAAATTTCTTGAGAAAATGGAGGCTTAAAAGTCGATCCAGTCCGGCTGACAGTCTAGCACCATTTCTGTCCCCTTATTTATTAAATGAATAAATAAACACGTTTTCTGTTTGGTTTGTAGTTGCTGGTGTGAGGAAAACGGAAATTGAACATGCTGTCTTTGCAACAGTGGCACCAACAATAACACCACATGGAAATGCTAGGGGTGGGGAAATTTGTCTGTTGCCAGGCAGGAATACACAGGTTTAAACTTATCATAAATAAAACACAAGCTTTGGAAACGATAAAGTCAGAACTTAAATTTGACATGAGGGAACAAATGCAGAGTAAGCTGTCCCCATTTCATGTTTCAAAGTCAAAAAAGTCAACCCATGATATCGTGGTTGCCTGAGTGTAATATTTACTTAGTCATTCCTCCTTTTTCTTACTGTTAATGCTGCTCAAATATTGAACTTTCAGAACTTTTCTTGGCCCACAGTGCCTTCCTCCGCTCCAAACTCTTGGATTGAACTGAAAAGTGTGACGGACAGTTTCCCCATTTGTTTGGAGGCACTAGAAGCTTGCTCTCTCCAACAGGGTTGCTGGCTCACTGTGGGGCGCTCTCTCACTATCAACCTCAAGCGGAGAGGATAATGACTGAATTGTCATTCTAACTGCCAATTAAAGTATACTGTAGGGACATACATCCATGAAGTTAGTCAGCCTCTCCACAGGCAGTTTGGGGGAGGGAGAGCTGTCTGGCGCTCCGGTGCTCTTCGCTAAAGCCCGAAGCTCCTCCAAAGACATCCCATTGTCGCTCATCAGGCGGCGCATGCTTCTGGTTTTATGAAGGGGAACTCTGTAACGAGGCATTATTGAATTAAATGCAGTGGTGGAAAATAAGCAAGTACATTTACTCAAGCGCTATACTGTATTTTGTTTTCTGCTACTTTATGGTTCTACTCCAGTACTTTGTTTATTATACGAAATATGATAAACAAATAAATTATGATGCAATAGATAGATTAGATAAACAAAACTTGAAAAGGTGGCAGGGTCCGCCAAATATTAACAATGTAAATCAGTTTTTGAAATTGTGTTGTCCTTTAAGGGCAGGTTTATTCAGTCATGAAAACATTTACTTTAGGCATAAAATCAGTCAAGGAAGATCTTCCTCTTCCAATTAATAACGCTTCCCCAAAAACTACATAGTGCACCTTTAAAGTGAGGAAGACATGAATACATCAATAACTGAAATGAGTATCAAATAATACACACTATTCTGCAGATTTAAAAAAAGGTACGACTTTTAATTGTAACAGTATTTCTACTTTACTTAAATACAAGATTTGAACACTTCCTCCATCTGATTAAATGTCGACATGAGAGGAGGCTGCTTCCTGGTACAGAGCGCTCGTCTCTACTCTCTACACTCAAACTACAAAACTGAGTGTCGGCATCATTTTAACTGCGTCATTATCACAGCTAAATACTGTTTTTTAAACAACTCACAATAATTCGACGCGTATTTATTGGAAACACGTGTGGCTCATTACGAGTGCACTTCACCTGCAGCCATCGGAGCCTGATGCTGCTCTCTGTTGCTATGAAGGGACGCAGGCACAGATGTAAACGTTAGCTGCCGAAACATCAGCTAATAAACAGTCTTTACCTGATAATGGCGGCGCTTTGCGTTACCAGCAGCGCCGCGACGATGTAAAACATCTCCAGCCGTGTCATTTCTCTCCTCGTAGAAACAACACACACTTTTTGTAGTGTTTCCTCTACTAACGAGCGCACAAACACACGCTACTTTCTCAACTGACGCAGAGCGCTGGAGTGAAGGCACATCGGCAGTATCCGCCTTCACTCGGTTTTGCACGCTATGTGGCGCAGTGATTGGAGGAGGGGTAATCAGCAGCGCCTTCTGATTGGCTGAAGAGGATGGCCATCATGCCGCGTTCTAAACCGGCGCACAAGGTGTGTTTACAGTCACGAGTTGTGATGAAACTGTCAAATGAGTGATAGAGCACGCACTGGGACGTTGTGTCAATGTTTTAAAGTTCACCTGAGGAAACTTTTCATATAAAAGAGCACATTCTTTTAATATTTTGATGAATACTTTCTCCCCAGAGAGCTTATAAACCCAACCATGTAGACTGAAACTGACAAATAAGTGAGTTCATTAACCATCAAGATGTTGATGTGCCTTGACTGGCTTTTCTGCATTTGACAAGCCTAATAAATGACACTGCCACCCCGCCCAATCTTGCAATTTAAATTAAAGGGGTGCTCTAATTCCATCATATTTGAGCCTCGGGAGAAATAAACTGTGAACATAATGTTTGTCAAACTTCAAAAACACTGAATCCTACAATACTCACTATAGTTTTGTTAGACCATCCCTGCTTGGTAGAGTCCCATATCTATCAAACTCCATGTCCCTGGTATGCTACACATGTTTTCTGTTAAATGGCACTCCACCAACATCAAGTTCAGTCTAGTAGTACTCAGCTGGAGAAAAGAGCTGTATTGTGTTTTCTGTAGCTGTGGAGGCAGCTTTCAAATGTCTGAGAAAATGAGCCTTGGCTTAGAGACTATACTACTATAGCATCAAAGCAACCCTGCATCGCACACTCAAAAAGACATGGACATTTGGAGACATGGAAAAGACTTTTGAATCCAGTGCATACTAGCGGACTGAAAGTCAGGACATGTTTTTCTGTGCTGCTAAAATTTGGACCATTTTTTTAAATTAAATCTGTATCTTGTCCCTCGATAAGAGAATTATCCCAAGCTGAGGTAACTATGATTGCATCATCAAGTTGATTTTACAGACATAACAAAAGTTATGAAGCGGAGGAAGCGCGTGTTCACAAAAAGCTCGCCCCCGAGCTGTTGTGCTCGTACCACAGAGGCACTGTGGACAGAGCTAAGGTTCAAAACTGACTTTTTTTTAGCAAGTTTTATCTGAAGATGTTGTATTGTAGAAGTGAAATCCAAATTTCATGACTGTCTAGTTATATTTTTAAACTGGGACAACAGCACATATGTTTGTGTTTTTATGTCTTTATTAACACAACCTACTACTGTTATTTCTATCAATAAAAAATATTATATTATGAGAGACTTTTCATTTTGAATATTATGGACTTTTGGAAGAAAGTGTGCTCATTCATTTATAGGCTAAATATAAATCGCTATTTTGTCATATTTGTCTTAAATCCAGCTCCATTATAGCAGGTAAAGCACATCCTGACAGCTTGGAGTATTACTGTCAGATACTGTTCCCCCTCTGTTCAATATTAAAGGAGGCTCAGACAAGCATTAAAGACTTTAATAACATTAAACAAAAAATAAATAGTGTATACTTACTTTTTAGAACATACAATTATTATTCAAATTCAATAAATACAAAATTAAATGGCAAAATGTGTAATATTTAACACATCTTTGCAGCATTCTCCTAAACAACTGCATTGGAGGAGGACAACCGAAAAATATCATAAAATGGCTCCATACCGCTCATCCAGTGTAATTTAAGTCTACGGAAGCCCTGAGATCCCTAAATTGTTATTTACACCCTTTTTAAAGCCTAAATCTTCACTGTAGCTGCTAAGTTAAAAGTGTTAGCACTTACCATGTCTGAACGGGGGCTGAAACTGGACTGTGTGTCGAGGATGTAAATAATGTTTTTTCAAATCAATTTGGGATCTCTGATTTGGACATTTGGATTAAATCAGATTAAATCATTTTTTTCTTTCTGTCCCCATCTCTTTCAGTTGTTCAGGAGAATGCTGCAGCGCTGCTTTGCTGTAAAGCTCCAAAAATGTTTTGCAGAGTACGAAACCTCACACGACTTTCCACCGACATGGCGGTGAGTAGATAATGACTGAATTTTCAGTTTTGGGTGAACCGCTCCTTTAAGACACTGATCATGTAATCACAATGTCCATTACTGTCAACATTACTGCATGCCATGTGTCCTCTCGTCCCGCTTGTTTCCTGTCTCCACTTTTTTTCATCCACTATCAAAATAAAGGTTAAGCTGTAAAAAAACCCCCCAAAAAATACAAAAAAAGGACAGTTGCTCCAAGACATTATAACACTGTTTTCACAGGCAGACTTGTAGTCCTCATGACGAGTAGACTCATTGTGAATGAGAGGTCTCATACATAACTCAAATATAAAGATATAGCCAGCAGCCAATTAGCTTAGTTCAGTGTAAGGACTGGGAACAGGGGAAACCAGTTAGCTTGGCGCTGTTCTAAAGTATGAAATTCCAATGCCTGTCAACGCCTCTAAACCTCACAATTAAACATGTTAAATCTTGTTTGTATAATCTGTACAAAAACATGTAAAAGTGTGAAAAATGACACTTGTTACTTCTGGATGGAGCAGGCTAGCTGTTTCCCCCTGTTTCCAGTCTCTATACTAAGCTAAGCTGATTATCTGCTGGCTCCTGCCTCATAAACATGAGAGTGGTGTCAATCTTCTCATCGAACCCTTGGCAAGAAAGCAAGAACATGCATTTCCCAAAATGTCAAACTTTTCTTTTACAGGGGCACTATGCAGTTTTGGAGAGGAAATTCAAACTCAGAGTTTTAATATTCATGTTAAGAATGAGGTAATAATACAAACTCATTAATATTTATTGTTTCTAAATAACTAAGTAAACTAAATAACAAGCTGTTCTCAGAGTAAAATAAGGTCCCCAGAACACTGATTGAAGCCAGAAAGGTGGCAGGGTCCGCCACATATAAACAAAGTGAAACAGCACGTTGTGTTGTCCTTTGAGGTCAGTTTGTTTACTCAGTTCATTCAGTCATGAAAACAAAGAAAGTTTGTTTATTTAGTTTGTTTAGTCATCAAAAATCAGTCAATGAAGATAACCCTTTCTCTTCTGATCAAAATGTCATCCCCGAAATGAGATTGCGCACCTTTAATACCTGACATGGTAACATGCAATTATGAATGATTAAAGACGAGCTTCAAATCCACACCACAGTGATGTGAGAAATTGATGAGTCATGCGTCAAGCTGCTCTTTCTGACATGGACAAATGACAAAGTGTGAAAGCCGTCGCCGAAAGGACACTCGCTCTGCCTGTTGGACGGGTTTCAGATAAACTCCCCAACGGAGAAAACAAAAACACTCTGACATGGAGACTGACGTACACACAAAAAATTCACACACACGCACACACACATACACACACACAAACCCTCCATCATCAATCAGACTTAGCCCTGTTGACACTAAGAAAAGCTGGTCACCACAAGGTAAACTAAGACACTTTAGGATTGTTGTTTGAGGTCAAGGTTTGTTTAGAGTTAAGGTTAATATTTGGTATGCGTTCTGGTCAAGATGAGGGTCAGTCTCCGGGCAATGAATGTAAATCAGTGGAATGTCCTCCTAACTGACACAAGCTTGTGTGCGTGTGTGTCTGAGCGACAGTGTTGACAGATTTCAGCCTCCTCTCCACTTGCTGTCTGCGTATATGTTGAAATTCTGCAAAAAGAGGATCCACCCACACACTTCTTTCTTTGTTGTGACGCAGCTGGGGAATCACACCTTCAGGACTATTTAGATGACAATGAAAGAGGAGGAGGCACGAATGGCATCTGTGGCGTGAGAAGAGTATAGACATGAAGGTGCACGAAGACTCGTCGGGTCATTTCTGTCACTGGATTCAAAATTAAAAGATCTAAAGGAAAAGTGGCATCAACGGCTTTAAAGCTGGACCATGATGGTGAGAATCAGCTCTTTGCTTTGTTTTTTAATACACAAATGTTTTTACATGTTATTGTAAAGAGTTGGGTCTCAAGGCTACATGACAGAGGAGGTACCTGGTTTTGTTTATTAGCACTTTGTCAGTTTCACCTTACTTACACCTTCTTTAATCAGTCTCATTTAGATATTCAGAAACATGTCAGTGTGGTACCTCACATGTGGTGTACAGGTACCATCAGTCCCTGACTAGATGACTGTAGATGACTGTACTGAATTGGATATTAATCTCAAGCTCTGTATATTATTAAGCTACATAATAATCGTAAAGATTTTAGCAGAATCAGTGGCTTTTAATTTTGTAAAATTAGACTAAAATAGTGACAACCTTATACAACCAGCGCACCTACTGTATGTAACATAACAAACCAGTATGGTGTAGTTGCTCAACTGGTCCAACACAAACCCCTTCAGAAAAGCAGATATGCGTTGAACAAAACATGTGGAAAACCCTGAGAAGAATATCATTATACTCGATTGTACTCCAGGTGGATTGGTCACTGCACATTGGACTTGCACATGTGCAGCACATCTGCTCATAAACATGACAAAATATTTCATCCTTTTGTTTTCCACGCAACACAACCTTTTTCACTGCAGCCATTTTGACTTGCTCCAGGGAAAAACACAGTTGTTACTAATCATGGTGCATTCAGCCAGCATGCACGATATCAAGACCCTGACACTGAGCCGTCTATTCACCCAGTGGCACTTTACTTTAATAAAACGACTGTGAACAGACTCTGTTACAAGAAAAAGCCCTGCATTGAAAATGTTACTTAAGCAAAAGGATTCAAGTGAAGGAAAGTGTACTTAAAGTGTGTAAAGAAAAAATACTCCATGCAGAAATGGCCCCTGTGGCTGTCATTCATACAGATTTTATCATTATAATAATATTACTCATGAATTCCTGTAAAATCAGGATTTTTACTAGTTTGTAGTTTGTTGAAATGGAGGTTTGGTTTGCAAAAAATAGTGAGAAATTAGTGCAAAGTGACACCTTCACAGGGCTTGATTTGTCCAGAAAACAGTCCGAAATTCAAAAATATAAAAAAATTATAATAATAATAATAAAATGTTTTAAATAGTTCAGCGGAAAAGGAGCAAATCACACATTTGAGGAAATGGAACCATGACATGTTTTTATACTACCTTACAAGTAGATTACTAATGTGTGTCAACTATTTTGTAGTCATTTCATTCCTTATCATCACAATCTCAACATCAACTGAAATTTTTTTTTTTTTTTTGAAGAGTTAACTTGCGATGCTGGATTGTTGAGATAATGTTATGTGATCTCATCAAAACATCTGGTGCGACAGGTTACTTGAAATGGAGCCTCTGTGTCAAAATTTGGCTTTAAAAAGTTCATTGTGTCAGTATGACGCTTCTATGTCACATAATCTTATATTAAGTAAGTCTGGGATCAGGCATGGGAGTACCATACACACTGCAACAGATGGCTGTTGAGGACTGAGCAGCTCATTTGTGGATCGAGGAATCCTTACAGATGATTCCATCTGAAGTTACAAGTGCTCGTTAGTCAAAGTCCAAAACCCTCACATTAAATTCGGGACATGTGTGGTCAAATGTGCTGAGGAGTTACAGTAACAGCTGCTCCATGCGTGCAGTCATGTTTGGAGATAAAAGTGTTACAGGAAAAAGAACAGTCAGCTTGACAAGAAACCTGAAACTTAGATAACAGATAACAAGAGCATGTCTTGTAACATGTTTTTGTGTAACCATATACAGAGTGAAGAGAAGGTCGGCACAGGGAAACAATGAACTTGGTTGTATTGTTGCCTTTGCGCTTATCTTCATTCAGAGTTAATTCTGTCACTATTAAACTCCATAGCCGCCAAAACCCCCCAGGAAAAGCTACATGATGAAGTCCTCCGTGACCAGCTCCTATGACGTAGTACAGCCTACCTACGAAGACCCGGACGCAACAATGGTAAAAGTTGATTCATGTTATCATGAATGGCTGATTCATCTTGTATCAGCTGGCTTTTTATCAACACGTTCCATCTTTCAAGGAACCGGACACAAAAATAGACCTTGTACTTTACTTAGCCTGGGGTTTTCCTTTTGTCATCTGTGTGACAGCCTGATGGAAGCCAGTCGGAGGTTATAGTCAAGCCTGTACCTCGTCCCAGGACTAAATTAAAGCCAAAGGCCGACTGTACCGGCAACAACAGCAGCACAGTTGACTCTATCAACAAAACCAGCAATACGACCAACACAGAGGTGAGTAACAGCCCAGACGCCAGAAAACGTTGGCATTGTATGTTTCTGCAAACTACACATACATCAAATATCAAATCAGTAATTCCACAATTACGTGTGATGTCACATTTAGACGTCTGCCGAGTGAGAAACCGCTGTTTGAGATGACGTTTCAACACTTGTAAGCACTAAACCACTGGACATTTCTATCAACTCTGTAGAGGACTTCCTGTTATCTCTCTAAAATAACAGGAAGTCACTGCCTCCGGCCAAGAAATGCTCATTCCCCCCTGTGGAATCTACAAATTGTAATTTTTACACTTCGGTTTTGGTATGAATTGAACAAACAACATATAAATGTTAATTACTGAATGGTAGAGGTGTTGGTAGGCAAATAATTCCCATTTGGACAGAGCAAGGCTAACTGTTTCCCCTTGTTTCCAGTCTCTGTGCTAAGCTATGCTAACTATCTGTTGGCTCCAGCTACATATTTACCGTAGAGACATGATGTTGGTATTAATCTTTACTTATAACTCCTCCTTCAACAAGACGTCAGCTCACTTTCCATCTGAACAGCAAACCATGGGCGTTCATATCTAGGGGTAAGCTGTCCTGATTCTTGTTGGGATAGAGGGGTGGGGTGAAGAGTTGGGGCTACATGGACCCCAAACGCAAGACACACTTCAAATCAAGGGTTATGAGAACTCTCTAACTTTTCAATGTATTACGGTCCTTTTCTTGAGAAAGAGCACAAAACAATAGCAAATAACGTTTGATACGACCAGGATTGACACAGTAATGCAAGAGAAATCAGCGCAGCTAATGCCGACATATCGGAAATGTATAGTGGTAAAATAAACATCAACGATGTCCACTGATGGGTATGAGCGCCTTGAAGGGTTGTCCTCTTTCATAGGGGGAGATTTCAACCACTACCCCGTATCACTCTGTTCTGAGGGGGTTAAAACTTTAAAATGGATTGGGCCATGATCTTTTCCTGATCCTAACAAAGTGTTTTTTGTGCCTAAACCTAACGAGACCATAAGCGCAGCGTCACATAATCACAACAAAAAATGTCAAATTAGACATAAAGAAATGTAAAGTTTCAAAGTATCCGTGGATTGCAGAAACATACACTGCCAACATTGTTTCTTTCGGTTGAGTTGTGAGTTGAATCAATGTTCACACTTGATACTGATGATATTGTTTGTATTAATAAGCATGTATTCATTTTTTCATTTCCCTCCGTCGTCAGGATTCCCAGCACCCTGCAGAACATGAGACGCCTCGTTCTGTTTGTCCTCCTCCCAGACCACCCCTACCGAGCAAATATGTGACCTCCATTCAACCCACAGCAGAAATCAACAGAGGCAGTCGCTATGTGAATACAAATTCAATGACAACTTTGAAGGTATGTGATATTGTAAGCAAAATAATGAGCTAAATTTAGCTGTCACTAAGAGTCTAGTGTTACTACTAGAAATTTGAAGTCACTGCCTCCAGCCAAGAAATGCTCATTACCCCCTGTGGAAACTTTTTTACACTGTAATTTTTGTATGTATTAAACAAACAAGATACATGTAAATTAGTGAGTGTTGGAGCTGCTGTTAGGCAAAAAAAAATATTTAAATTTGGACAAAGCTAGGCTAACTGTTTCCCCTTGTTACTAGTCTTTGTGCTAAGCTAAGCTAAGCTAACCATCTTTTGGCTCTAGCTACATATTTACCGTAGAGACACGATGGTGGTATCGATCTTCTAATGTGACCCTTACGAAGAAAGTAAATAAGTGAGGTTTTTTTTTATAAATAATGACTAAACCCTACTTTTTCTTGTCTAATTTCTCTGCTAGTCTCCGGCTGTCAGCGCTGAGAACATCCAATCTCCTCCTTCACTGCCGCCCAAACGCCCCCCTCCTCCCGCCATCTTTTATGACAGACCATCGTCTACAATGAGGCCAGAATCTAAGGTACTTTTTCACATCATCCAAACATTTCTGCAACACTTGACTTCACACTTTGAGACATGTCTGAAGGTGTTTTATGGAAGGTCACATCTGAGTATACATACTTTAGCTGGACATCAACAAATTAAATATCGTCTTCGACTCACCTTTTCGCTGATTAAAAAAAGTCAAATTTTGAATGTTTTGTTTCCTATCTTGTTAATGTTTTTCTTGAACAGATTTACATTGATGAGATTCAGAAATCCAGACATTCATCCTCCAGCTCTATGCGTCAGTCACACAGCTCACCAGCTCTCTCAGATGAAGTGGTGGGCCTCTATGGGACTTATAGTTCAACGGTAAATTGCAAGCTTAAATTCAAACATTAAATCTGATGTAAGTTGAGGCAATGAACATAGTATTTTATTATAGTTACCTCATAACATGGGTTGTTATTATAATCAATGACATAGTGAAAGCTCAGCACCCTGCCGCCGGGAAAAGAAATGTTGGAATACATTCAATGTTTTATTTATATTCAGCTGAATTATGCAACCACACTGTGAATGTCTTTGATGTTCAGGTCACAGACTGCACAGACAGACCTGCAGTTCCTCCTCGACTCCCCCGCTCCTACTCCAAGTGTGAAACCTTGCCTCTACAGGTATGAGAACCAGATATCTACAGGTGATTAACTGTGCTTTGACAGGTGCCAAAAGACATTAACAGATAGTGCAGAGACACGTTTGTTCGTCATGCTGTCATGGAAACTCTGATACAAAACATCCAGTTTTTCCTGCATGAAATACAGATTCTCGTAGGGCCGGCCAAGCAGCTTTTTGTTCTTTTAGCGTAAAAATGACCCCCATCCTACTCCTGTCCTCAATTATAGGAATAATAAAGGTGTGATATGTAAGAATGCCGTTAGCTAAGAAGCTCAGTTAGCCATGCAGCTAGCAGTCGTATTGGCTGACTCTTCCCGCACTGGGAGCTCGAAGCACCGGGGGAGTTCTGGTGTTGTTGACTATGATACTATCACCTCTTGAAGTACAAAGTGGCTAGGAGCTATCTGGTTAGCATGCTAACTATCAATAGATATCTCTGCAACACAATAGATAGATTTGACATAAGCGCAAAACTGATATTTCTTCGCATTCTGTTTTTAGTGTTAGTTATTCAAAAAGAAAATGTTTTAAACTAAAGTTTTCACATAATGCACCTTTAAGCATGGCCAGAGGAGCAACCTGAATAGTCTGGGACAGAAGAAACTACTGCAGAGACCGGCCTCGACACATTCAAGAATGATCAATTCATCAGTTAATTTATTAAGATCCCTTTATTTATTTATTTATTTTTTTGGTCTATCACAGACAAGACCACGAGTACCTCCATTCAGTCCACCACCACCACCACCACCACCTTCAAAAGATGCATCATCGGAGTCAGTGTACTGTGAGATAGAGTATCCTCCCTACCTGGACATTCTGCCAGAGGACAATGAAGAAGTGATGGTGAGAGACTGTGTCTGTGTGTCTGCGTTTGTGTTAATTTTTTCGACAATGATATGCTTTCATTTATTTCTGATGCATTCATCTATTTCCGTTAAATACTACCAGAGACAAGCTGGGTCAACGCTTCGTTTTGGAGAACGCTACAAGAGCGGCTTCTACACTTCTAATCAACAGACCACACCGGACACAGAGGTAAAGCTTAGTTCACTTGCTCCTCTCCTTCACCTGCAAATAAACTGTGATTGAACACAGTGTAATTTTGTCTGAATTGGTTTCATGAAGATCTGTTGTCTCTCTGCGACGGTTTCTGACAAGAAAATAACCTGTTTTCCTCAGGACATCAATGCGATGCTGAGATGGTTGAAGAGAGTGTCAAGTAAGTACAAATGTTTGTTTTCTCACAAGGAATCAAATTTGTGTGTGAAGCTTTGTACCCCTATTCTTGTTTTTCTTCTTATTTATCAATTTCAAAACAAAACTGCAAAAAATAAATTAGTTACCATGCAAAGTTGGACAGAAAATGTCATTGTTTTCAGTAAGATAAAGCTCATTATGTGTTCTTCTTTCTGGAAATGTATATAAAATTATCCAAAAGCCCATCCTAGTCTTGTTTTAATGCAAAAATAAGCCTGCAGATGACCTGTAATTACCCCCATTAGCTGCAAAACACAATGGGTCCACATCATGTAGTCCTACATGGTTCAAGTACAAATTTTATAACAATATCACTGAAAATGGACAATTAGCATGTTTCATTAAAGGCAATATCCAGATGCCTGGCACAAAAATGCCATTTTGTAACCTCAAAATACCACTGATTGAGAGTAACAAGGGCAAAAACTCATTGTAGTTCTTTATTTCCATTTATTTCCATATAAAATAGTCAAAAGCAAGTGCTTAGGTGGAAAAACAGCCTATTCAGAAAGCAAAATACATAAAACTACATAAACTTGCACAATTTCCAAGTCTAGGGCTTTAAAAACTGATATAAACTAAATCACTGGATTTGAATTATCATTGGCTACATGATGCCTTGATCATTCGGAGACTGGCGTGTAAGTGGCTCCGGAGAGATGAGAAAGAAGTGGGTGTCGCATGTCTAAATGATCACTCATTGACTGTTGTAGGCTCTAGGGTGGGCATATGAGTCCATAACTGCTGGCAGGCTGTTGGGTTATAACTGGGTTTTTAATCTATTTCTGTGCTGTCACTCCAACAGAGTCTGATGACATGGCTCCATCACTGTATGGCCTCAGTTTAGAGGAGGAAATCAGGTAACCGCACAGAAACTATCATATGGATTCTTTCTTGTGAACTGGTGGCGTCATTTTGGTGCCTTTAGTTTTGTGTTGCAACATTTCAAAGAATAGTTACAGGAAATACTGTTTAAGAGAGTACACATTTGGTGTACAATGTGGAACACACAGTACTAAAAACCTAATTACTGTATGGCCTTTTGGTAAAAAAAATAAATGTGAAGTTTATGGGGTAGACTACTTCAGAATTAATATCAAACTTAACCAACTGAGCTGGATAAAGGAGCACATTTTCATTAAGTCTTGTCTGTCACTTTCCCCATGCAGAACATTTAATCAGAGAGCCCTGAATTTGAAGAAGGCCCTGCGTCTGTACAACCTCCTCATGATGAAACGCAATGAAAGCCTGCGGGACCTCATCGCAGAGTTCAGCTCCATCTCCCACTACCTAGACAAGATGCAGAAGAAGACCAAAACCATGGGCATTGCTGGAGGCACCACAGGTGCCGTGGGTGGAGTAACTGCGGTGTTGGGTATCGCCTTGGCTCCTGTGACCATGGGTACCTCGCTGATCGCCACAGCTGTTGGTGCCGGTATGGTGGCGTCCGCTGGGGGTATGGGCGCCCACGCTGCTAAGTCCAACAAGAAGATTGTGAATAGGATGTCAGTGGAGAAACTGGTGTATGAATATAAGGAAAAAATCGTCGACCTGGGATATTGTCTAGATTTTATCCTCTCTGAGATGAACGAGCTGCGAAGGCACGACATTCCCAGGTTACAGAGGGCAGGGGCCCAGACTGATGCACTGAAGATGGCACATCTGTCACAGTTTGTGATTAAGAACAACATGAACAATGTTCGTAAGGCTTCTGCTGGGATATCGTCTGAGAGACTGCTTCAAGCTTTTGCTAAGGAAATGGATCTGTATTTCTCAGAAAAGGACACCGAGAAGCTGAAGAAGTCAAGAGAGAGCAAGTTTTCCGGGAGGGTTCGCCTGCTGGCTGAAAATCTGCAGGATGAACTGGATCACCTGAATCGTATGTGGGAGATGTTTAGTTGAACCAAAGAACTTGTTGATGGCTTGTGTGTGTGTGTGTGTGTGTGTGTGTGTGTGTGTGTGTGTGAGAGAGAGAGACGTATGTATGTATATATGTATAAGGTGCAATATGTAAGAATTTGCCACTTTCTGAATTCATACAAATATTGCACAACATATCACCAGAGTAATCGCTACCTCTATCTACTTACCTCAGTTAGCCTTGGACTGGTATTATGAAAAAGGACAGGTCTTGGCTAGCTGGTTAGCATGCTAACTTCAGTAGATATCTCTTCAATACAATACATAGATGAGTTTGATATAACGTCAAAACTCTTTTTTTTCTTCACATTTTGTTGATAATTTTAGTTCATTTTTTGACTGTGGTAATTTATAATTTATACATGTTGCACCTCTGACTGTGATAAATGGTGCAACTTGTGATTAAATGTCTTATTGAGCGCTTACATTTTAATAAACATTTTATATTTGTAAAACCTACTGTGTGACTTACTGAAGCCAGTGTTTAAGGGTGGTTCAAGATTGTAGTTCGACCAACAACTGTCACTTTTATCAATACAATGGCATAATTAATGTAAATCCCTCTAATAAGTAAATTAATCTTGTATTAATGTAGTTCATACCAGGGACTACTTTCAGGCTGACAGCAGACTATGCATGGAATGTGGAATAACAAACGCAGGCGGAGTGATATTGTGGGCACTGCGGAAGGATACCTCCAGGACAGCCCATGCTGTAGCTCTATAACTGCACCACGCCACAGCGTGCGCCATTTTCCCGTCTGAGGAGCAACAACACAAGTGACAGCATTGTTGAACATCGCTCGATTTGCCGAAATGGCTGTGTAAAAGTGTGCCGCGATCCAGCCGCCAACAAAACAGTGCATCCAGCCAGTGCACTGAGTCACTTCTAATTCAGCAAACATGTCGTAAGTATATATTTTTTAATTAAAATTGGTCGATGACAGCTGTCCGGCCTACTGTGGCCTCGTGCTTCGGCAGCCTGACGTAACCGCGAGCAAGAAATTAGTTGTTAATATATTTTAATTAAAATAATTTTGGCTGTTAGAAATTATTGGTTATCATCTTAAGCAGCGAATAATTGGGGAAAGTGACTTTGGGGGTGTGTCAATATAAAGGAAAAGCTCTTGACAGGGCGTAACACGTGATATTAACGTGAAATATGACATTTTGTATTTGTCTTTTGTCAGTTGACGTTATATCAATGTGATGGTCAATGACAGAATTGTCAAATATCCATAAACCTCCAGTGTTATTGTCAGGGCTGTCGACGTGGCAGTCAGAAAATGGTTCGTTTCCTCTTTGTGTCAAAATGGCCGCTTCGTGTAGGCGGATTGAGAACAGAAGTGGCTGTTTGTAGAGAGACACAGACAGAAGGAGGGTGGTGGAGTTCACCCTGACCCCGTTTGACGTCAGAGTCATAAGACTGGTAGCTGGGTGGAAACACGTGATGTGCAGCAGGTGTACTGCAGTGATGGGGGCAGTGTTGTGCTCAGAATACACAAACACTGCTTTAGTTTTTACCCACACTATTCCTTTGTTTACACAACACAGTCTAAATAAACATTTTTCAATAGGCTTTCTGTTTACTTCTAGTAATTTTTACGATGCTGTTCATATTTTCACAACAAATGTCTTCTTCTGTCCCTCAGGTCCTACGTGGAAACCCTCGCCACTGCTGCTTTCGACAGCATAAAAGAGTTCGAAGCTTTCCTAGCGTCGTCACGCACTCCCTTTGTGACCAACAACAGCCATTATGACCATGATGATGACAAGCTCACAGTTTGGCCTGGAAGACATGGAGGCCCTGCTCTGGGGTCCTTCCTCTCCCATGGCTGACGCCGTGGACTTCCAATCTGTTCGCCCTGACCGAGAAGAAAAACAGGAAGGAGGAGGAATCTCACTAGAGGGGGACACTTCGCCCGTGTCGCCCCTCACCTCCTCATCGCTGTCTTCTTCCTCTTCTCCTCCTCCCTTCTACTCTCCTCCTCCCTCACCACCGGCTGTCCTCCTCCAGGGGGACAAGGTCGGGACTGAGTCTGACATGCTCCCCTGGATGGGCCACCCTGGTCAGCTGAGACAGGCAGTCTCAGATGACAACAAAGGTAAAATAATGTCCCAAAAAAAACAAAAAGCAATCTTTAAGCACACTTAAGATAATTGAAATAGCTCAAAATAATCCCTTATTTGCCTCCACAGAGGATATGTTCAGTGACCTGGACTGGATGGCTGAGAGGGTGGATCTGAGCGAGTTCGACCTGGACTCTCTGATTGGCTCCTGCAGTCCTACTGAAGAGTCCCCCAGCTATCCAGAGGACCTCCTCGCCTCCCTGGATTGCCCCATGGAGCTCGACTCTCTCCCACTGCCCACCCTCTCCACTCCTGCTCTCCCCCCTCCTCTTTCCTCTCTTCCTGCTGAGCCTTCTGTCATCACAGTGGATGAGCCTAATATCTACATCGATGAGCAGGATGTCCCCTCTCCTCCCCTGTGTGTCCCAGAGCCACAAGAGGAGCTGGAAATCAAGTCTGAGCCTGCCTCTCCTGACCCGTCCTCCCCCTCGGTCGATTCTCCCTCCTCCCCAGCCTACACCCTGGACCTGGGCAGTGAAGTGGATGTCTCTGAGAGCGAGGTGAAGCCGATGGTAGCTGTAGTCCCTCAGGTCCAGAGGCTTGTACTCTCCCTCTCTCCAACCCGCATTGTCCTCGTGCTGGCCCCCAAAGAGGAAGTTGCAATCACCACTACCACTGTAACCACCACACCAGAGGTCGCTCACTCCTCTGCTCCAGCAAGGTCCTGCAGAAGCAGACCGTACCCTGAGCCTTCTTATAAAGCCAGTCCACCCTCTCCCAGCGCCACCAGTGTCAAAGTAAAGCCCCTACGAGGTGCGGCTGGAGAAGAGAGGGGCACAAAGACCAAGAAGCTGAAGAAGATGGAGCAGAATAAGACAGCCGCCACACGTTACCGGCAGAAGAAGAAAACTGAGCAGGAGGCACTGCTTGAAGAGCACGCGCTGCTGGAGAGGAAGAACATGGAGCTGACGGAGAAGGCTGAATCCATGGCTAGGGAGATCGAGTACCTGAAAGAGCTGATGGCGGAGGTTCAGCAGGCCAGGAGCAAAAAAGGGTCCTAGTGCTGACCTCTAGTGGTTGGACCCAACAATGACAGATAAAGTGTGTACTCAGAAGTGATGATGAGAACGTGGGCTCAGCTGATTTTATTTCATGCAAACAAATATCAGAAAAATGTGTTACGTCCTCAGCATGTTTTTAGATGCACAGTCCTGAAAACCTGACATTGGTTAGAACATGTTCTATTTTAATATTGAGCACTGGTATTAACTATATAATCCTTCTGTCACATTTAGAGTATTTTCCACTCAGTATATAAACTTGTGTGATATGTCTTGTTATGTTTGTATACTTTTCCTATCACTGGACCTCATAAACTTGCCAGTAGCATGTCTTTTGATATATTTTAACATTTGTGTATTCTAGTATACCCGGACCATCCGTATTATGAATCTCTTAATAAAGAGTCTTATCTAAAGCCAATTGCAGTCATTTGGTGTGATCTCCTCTGGGCGTCAATTATGTATATTAGTATGATAGTGGTAGACCAGTGGGTAGTATAAGAACTTTTTTGTCTTTGGATAATCAATATAATGGAGTGTAAGTGTACACATAACACGATAGCATTGTCAAAGTGAGTTTATACATCAAAAAGAAGGCTTGTAAGATAGTAAATGCCAGTTAATACAGAGTATGAAATCCAAACCACAGGTCTGAATCAAGTCAACGGCTACACTGAAGTGCAGGTGGTTTGTGTGTTACCAGAGCACATGTTGGTGACCTGGTTTTAAACAGTCTATTCAGAAAATAACCTTCAACAGAACAGTCTTTGTTCCTGGTCTGATAATACATCACAATGAGCCTGTGGAGGTCCATCTGAGTGGAGCCTCTTTTAAACAAACAAACTGGGAGGAAGATAATGGAGCCCGCCTGACCAGCAGTGTGCTGCACACACGAGTGTTCAATTAATGAGTAGTCATGTGAACTTCAAAAATGCCATTTCCCAGAACAAGAAAACTAGTTTCAGATAAAAACAGAAGGTCTTGTTTTAGGATCATTAAATTATACGGACAGATGCTGAAGTGTGCTTAAGAGACCATATGTTTGTCATCGTCCGTGGGAGAATGAAAGAGCGTGCAGGGAGAAAAGAGTGCTGACTAGTGCTGACGATGGCACAGCTTGAATAATATCACAAAAAAAAAAAAAAGCAGGCATCCAGCCTACAACTAGCCCCGAGTGTTCACACTGTAATTGGTCCAGGCTGTCATCCAGATAGCTTAGGGACGATCTATATCTGGAGGCACGCCAGAGTCGAGATGCTGCAGAGCTACTTAAAATAGGAAAAGCATTTCTTTCCAGGACAAAAAGACTTGGCTAACTCCCGCCCATGTAAATACCCTCATTTTTCATGGCTATTTTCAAAGATTATTAGTGTCTGAACTGCAATTCCCACATTCAGTGAGAACAATTCATTCATAAAAGGTCACATCTTTTCCTCGTTCAGAGGTGGTTCAGAAACAGTGACATGCACTATAAAGGGTTACCTGGCCAGATAATGCACCCAACACTGTACTGTATGGCCAGTGTATTTAATTACCATAGTTTTTGGCAAGGAAAACTTCAAAGTACTTTGTTAAAAAGTTAGTTTACTGAGCTCGAGGTCCTTTACACTGCCTGAACATTTCTTTATATCCTCACCCACGTGACTTCTTTTAATTATTTTAAGAAACACTAACCCTTTTTCTTAGGAGAGCAGATAATACCCAGGTAACACCTTATAATAACCATCACTAATAAATTGTAAGTTTATAGTCAATTACACTTCAGTTAATAGTAATTTCACTGTTCAACGCTTTATAAACAATTTATTAAGCAATTTACTATTGTAGTTTTGCAACTGATGTTTATAATACTTTACAACTGCTTAATAAATGGTTTATTAAGTATTTCAAATAACTTAAGTTTTTGTTTAATATTTATGATATTATAGAGGTAATAATACAATAAATACTGCATAAATATTATTTGTTTCCATAACTGAATAAACAAGCTGTTCTCAGAGGACAATAAGGTCCCCAGAACACTGTTTGAAGCTAAAAAGGTGGCAGGGTCCGCCACATGTAAACAAAGTGAAACAGCATGAATCTGTGTTACCTTTAAGGTCAGTTTGTTTTTTGAGATTTCTCTTCTGATTAAAATTTCATCCCCAAAACTACACAGTGCACATTGAACTCTAAATGTACCATTTATTAATGGTACAATACTCAAAATGTCTTACTTCACATTGTTTTGGTAATACATATTTTCTCTCTGTGCAGACAAATCTGCCACCTAGTGATGAAATGTCACAATCACTACTTCCACCACGGGGTTATCTGCTTTGCATGGCAGAATATGATGCTACGCTCTAATAACCATACTGCCATACTGTATAGTATACCAGAAGAAACATTACAAGTATGTCCCAATACATAGTGCGTCAAATGCAGTATGCCAAAAACACTGGGGCGTCCTATTGCATCTGGCTGCATTTTTCTGACCCACAATCCTCTGTGCAGCGGAAGATACGTCACATCATCTGAGCCGCAAGAGAACACAGACAGATGACAGCTCATGGGCTGCATTCCAAATTGCATACTTTGTCTTTTTGTTTAAAAAATCACGATTGGGTGGGGGGGTCAAAGTTCAAGTATGTCCCTCTTGCATGCATACGGCATGAAACAGGATGTACTTTGGAAGGGCAGCTGCAGTCCGTACTAACGGTATAAAGAAGAAGTATGTGATTTGGAATGCAGCCATAATGTTTTTTGTCCTCTAGAATAGCACTGCAGTCCATCAATAACAACAAAGTACACAGCAGATTACAAAAAACACTTAAATAATAAGATGAAAGCCAAAAATACACAACAATATATCCATATCTTTTATTTTTGTCTGATGATGAGCAAAGTACTGATGATGCAATCACCATTTAGGTAAGGACGACACAGGAAAGTAACGTCACTTTGGCTACAGTAAAGTGGTAGAACTGACACAGTGCAAAATGCTTCGCTAAAAGCGTACAATGTAACATCATTTACACTGTAATAAATATACACGGCTTATACAATATATTCACAGGTGAGGTGGGACTCTAAGACTCCAAATGAATGTTTGAAACATCCTCATATCAAATTGTAACGTCATGCGTGTCACACAAAGTGCTGCGGTGGCCTACATCACTAGATGAAGCACAGAGTCAGTAAAGCGTCGGGGGAAGCAGTGTCGGGGTTTCCTTTAGAGGCTATGTCTTCTGTATAAAATAAAATTGTACAGCATGGCAGTGGTATCGGTCACATTATTTATGCTTTTATTTGTACCTTTCTGAGCGTGAATTCTCTTTTTTCCACTTTTTTTTTTGCAGTTGTAAAGGTAAGATGTGATGTCATATCAGAAAATTCCCATAGACTCGAGCAAGAGTCGGAGGAATGGGAAGTGAGGTTGCCTTCAACTCTATAGGCACTCATTTATCTGCATGCGGTGTCTTAACATGCCACTGAGAGCTGAATATATATATATACTTTTTTTTTTTTCAAAACATCACTATTGAGGTCAGGAACAGATGTGTCACTGATGTAGAAAAAGGTAGTAAAAGCCCTATGTGAGCTCGTATGGTTCATGAGGTTATGTTGTTTCTGTAGCATGCAAAAGCTGGATGTAGCCTATAGGATACTGCCCTGCCGCAGGGCTGTGCTCCCACTCTCACGCTTTGATGCTGAGGCACATAGCTGAATCTACCTTGTCGATAATTGCACTGGATGCATGAACACAAACAGCGAAGCAGAGCCAGCCCAAGTAGCTCCGCAGGGATCTGAGACTGCACACAGTTTCTGTACAGCCTTTCCTCCCTGCTTTCAGAGCTGCTCGTGTGCATGAATGCTACAGCAGAGGCGTGCTACGGATGACTGTAATCACTGCTTTGGATGGAGCTAATTTATTTTCCTCAAGCAAAGGAAACAATGCCAACCAAAGTGCAAACAATGACTCTCTCTTGCTTTCAGCTAGGGGTGGGCGATCTGGCCAAAAAATCATATAGTGATGTATTTAATTGAGACCATAATCCATGATTAAGCCCCTCGTCTTTCATGTTGCTAGTTTTAATTGATGTTGCATCATTTACAATGCGTCACCCGAGGCGTTGGTTTGTTCAAGTAGCACAGATTCACTAGTCAGAAAGGTTATGTAAAGTTTTGAAACAGAAGAGGACGTTAAATACCGCAATCTCTACGATTCGTCTGACAAGATAGAAGGTAGATTGTGGACGCCTTCGAACGATCGCAATCTAGAATCGTCTGATCACCCGCCCCTACTCCCAGCAAACCAAAGCAATTTTTTTCTTACAACCACAGTGCTGCACTGACTCCCTTTGACTTCCAGCAAACTAAAGCAAATGCTCATAGATTTGAGTTAATATGTGTCTTGCGTCTGCATTTTAGCGATCAGCATTGATCAGCGCTTCTGTAAATGTACCAGATTTTGCCCTGGAGGAAGCATTTCAACCCTGACTCCCTGAGCAGAAGCTAACCAAATGTTAAAGATAAGATGGTTGTCGGATGTTTCATATCTGATGGTGAACTTTTATGATGCCACAAAAACCTCAAGACTCAATTTTAAACTGGTGAGCACATGTTCCAGTACACAATGTCATCTTTTTGTCACACTGTCCATGTGTCAGTTTGGTATTCTGTAAACCATTTCCTTTGAACCATTAATTTGAACTGAATGACAGAAATGGCACTTGATGCAGAGATGGGGATGACAATATTATAAAGTCCAGTCAAAAGTCACGTTACAAGTCATACTAGAGACATTCCTCTTGGTCTTCCAATAACCAGGAGTTACTAACTTACCGCAAACACGAGTCCTACCACCAAATCTGACTGGTCATGATAATATTTAAGTATATGCCTTTTGGTTTCGATTTTTATGCTTTCAACTTGTGTAAGTGCGATCTGAACATAGTTACAAAGATGAGTAATTCTTTACTCTGCAGTGTTGAACAGGGTCTCTTTAGCAGCAGTTGATATTTGTGTACATGCTCATGAACAGGGACAGAGCTCTGGTCCCTTGAAGCAGAAGCAGAATATTTTTCCTCCTCCTGGATTTGAGGAGAGTGTTCTTGAACATTTATTCGTGCTTGCTCATCGCACTTTAAGTCCAGGTCGAGCTTTGCTCAGTGGTCAGTGAGTTCGGTCTTGTACATTTCTAACAAAGAGCTTGAATTCCCTAAAACTCTTGAGAGTTGGAGCGGGACATCTAGATGAGGTTTAAGTTACACACTGCAATGTTTGGGCCTGTTGGAGACTCACAATGAGGTTAAGGAGCCGGAACATTTTCCCTCTAATGCGATTGTGTCACTGTAGCTGGCAGCCTCGACAGTCATCCTCAGGCTCGGTGTTGTCAGAGGAGTAGGAGCTCTCCTCGCTCACTGTCAAATACAACACAGTTATATTAGACAGATGGATAGTAACAAACTTGATTAGACACAGACACTTCAGACATTTGCACTAATCAGCCTCCACAATGAAACCACTTACAGGTGAAATTAATAACATCGATCATCTCATTACAATCAGATTTTCTGCTGGGAAACCTTGGGTGTTGGCATTTATATGAATGCCACTTGACACTAACCACCGACTCATCACCCCCTCATGGCAACGGTACGCCCTGATGGCAGTGCCCCCTGCCAGCAGGACTGTGCTCCCTGCCACACCCTAAAAACTGCTCAGCAATGGCTGGAGGAACAAGTCAAAGAGCTCAAGAAGTCCACTTGGTTTCCAAATTCCCAAAATCCCATTCTGTTCGATCCATAGAGGCCCCACTTTGGACTGGACTTGGCTGTAACCTGTTGAGGCATGAACATAGTATGTCTGGGGTGTCTGGCACCAGGGCGTTGCCTACAAGTCCTGTGTGTTGTGACTGTTCCTGCACCTTCCACGGATGCTTGATCGGATTGGGATCTTGGTAATTTGGAGGGTCAGGTCAACGCCTTGAGCTCTTTGTCATGTTCCTTGGGCCATTTCTGAGCAGGTTTTGTGTTGTATCAGGGCGCACTGTCCTGCTGAAGGAGTCACCGCCATCAGGGAGTGCCAGTGTGGCTGATCAGGGTATGTTCAGATTGCAAAACAAGAAAATAAAATTGTGTTACTTACGCCACTCGGTCTGTATGGGGAGGAAAGCCTTGTCTCCATTCTCTCTGATCATCTCCTCTATCTTATCGAGCAGGACTGACACACTCCTGTCCTTGCCAGGGACCTTACTGTCCAAGACGTGGTAATAGTTCCCACAGTATTCGAGTAGTCTTTGCAGCTCACGCCCGCCTCTAAGAATGTGCTCCTCGATGGGCGTGCGGCCCAGCCAGTCACCACAGCTGAACAGTACCATGGTGTGGAGGCATGCACTGTCACCAAACAGAGTCTCTATGTGAGCCAGGAGCGTTCGCCTCTTCCTGGCGGTGAGCGACGAGACTACGGGGAGGACCAGCAGTAGGGTGTGGGGTCCGGGTCGCAGGAGGGCAGCTCCACGCTGGGACTCTTGGCGGATGCGCTTTGGGGTTCGCCTCACCGAGAACCAATCCCAGCCCGGGGTGTCAACGATAGTGATCCGACGACCAGATACAAGCGCCTGCCTCCTGAGGCACAGCTCTGTCTCCTGGCCTGACTCAAAGTACCGACGACCCAGGATGGCATTCCCCACCGAGCTCTTACCAACACCCTTCCAGCCCAGCAAGAGCAGTCGCAACTCTGTAAACCCAGAAAGACAAAGAAACAGTGAAACAGAGAGAAAGATGGTGAGGGAAACAGTGTGACAGAGTGGGAGACAGCAGTATTGATTGACTTCCGATGACTAAGCTATTTTTTTAGAACACCAGATCTGGGGCTTTGTTTCTCGGGAACAGCATTACAGCACAGGTGCACTCATCTCTCTGCTTCACCACATGACTCACTCACTTTCAGACACTAACACACACAGACACTAACACACACAGACACTAACACACACAGACACTAACACACAGCTCCCTCGTACCTCTGGGAGGTCCTCCGATCATCTGCTCCCTCTGCCTGGCGTGCTCCTCCATCCTCATCCTCTCCTCCTCCAGAGCTCTCCTGGCCTGCTCTTCCTCCAGTAAAATCAACTCATTCACCTCAAAGTACCAGCCTGCACAACAGCAACAATAAATAATTCATTGTCTTCAGTCAGTATTCTAAAACAATGAAAGGGATGATCTCCAAACATTATTATTGAGGGTATCACAGCACAAAAATGCAATAATATTACTTCATGTGAGAAACAAACCTTGGTTGTCTGTGATCATTTCCTCCACCTTTTCCATCAGCTCAGGTACTTGGGTGTTGTCTTCGGTGTCTTTCCGAGTGTTATCAAAGGCGTGGTACCTGGAGGATTAAAAAACAAAACATTTTTAAAGGGGCATTCCTACTGATTGTCTGTGAAAACAGTTGTAGAAAGTCTGCTGCTGCAAGGAAGCAAAACTTGAAAAGATAACTGATGGTGTCATAATGATGCCATGTGGGTTATCTCAGTGGGAAGGAGACTTTTTTTTCTTTTTATCAGAAAATGAAAATGTAGGATTAAGCGTTTTGTAAGATTAAACCATAATAGGGACTAAAAGGGAGCTTTTCTCAGCCAGCTGCTTCAATTTTTCACCATTCTTGTTAAAAAATCTATCTCTCGCGAGTCCCCTAACTTATAGAAAGCAGCTCCTTACATTGCCCACAATGCATTTTGACCGCCGACTGTGTTCTGCTCAGCTAATATAGCCTGGATTAGCCACAACCCCAAACTTTTCTTTCATTTTCAAACTTGTAGTCTTCAGCTCAGGCAATTACCTTGCTAGGATGCTGGATTGGTGAGATCACGTGATCGTGTGATCTCACAAGTCCATCATGCCAAGCTTCAAGCTGTATGCTTGTGGCCAAACACAGGGGTTTAACCAACTATTGTCCTTTGAGGAATTACTGGTTGCTATGGTTGTTGTTTAGGTCAATTAACGAGATAATCAATTGTTTATTTGAAAACAACAATTGCGGCTCCTCATGAGATTAGCATAGCTGTTCTTCTTACATTGAAAGAAGGGCAGAGAACAGCACTAAACGCTGGAAAGGATGTTTTTGCTCTTCTCTTTAGTGGCTTTGGTAAGAATTTGATCTACCAACTGGCTCCACTTATAATGTTCTCCTTCTGTTGATCTGATTGGTTGAAGTAGTCCTGTGATAGAGGGTGATAAACAGATGGTTTGTCCAATCACCTGCCAAGTTTTTTGTGCCTTCCCTATTCCAAACCATTGCGGAGGACAATTTCCCAGATGGTTCTGTGGAACAAACCATCTGGCTTGTCAGGACACTCAGCCGACCCTGACTCAAGAGACATGACTTCAGGCATTTGATTTGCTTCACGCAGCTCCCTCTGGAGCCACAAAAGGCATTATACAACTTATACCGTAGTACTCCCAAAGACCTGGACAGAGACTTTGATGTGTAAAATCCCTATTTAAGCTGTGTAGTAAACTGCTGCTGCCCTGTTGTTCTGACCAAATGACTGTGACCGACAAAGACACACACACACAAACATGTTCCTTTGATTAGAGCAGACTTTTTGTGAAATCAAAGAGAGAGAGAATGAGGGGGGAAAAGAGAAAACAGACTCCGTACCTGCTTCCGCATCTCTCCACCAGCCACTGCAGAGCGTCTCCAGTGTTCGCTATGTGCTCCTCAATGAACACACCTTTAGTCAGCTTGTCCACCCCGGTAAACACCACCATGGAGTACCTCCAGGTCCCTCCACCCAGGGCCCCCAGCTGCTCCTCTGCTGCTCTCCTCTGGATCTCAGTGAAGGGCTGTGTGATGGACACCACCAGCAGGATGGCGTGGGGTCCAGGAGGGCAGAGAATGGCACCCATGCACGGTCCCTCGCTGTCCAGGCTCGGTGGGGGCTGCGGCGGGGTGTCCGACTCGGCGCCGGCATTGTCGTTGTTGTTGTCAGTTTCGGGGTGGTCCTCCGGGTCACTGGGGATGGCCCATGGCGGGGTGTCGACCACAGTGACCCGTCGGCCGAAGATCTCTGTCTGACCCACGTTGCTGTGGGTAGTCTCTGCCCCAGAGTCGAACACCTCCTCCCCCAGGATGGTGTTGGCGGTGGAGGTCTTACCAGACCGTGGCCCCCCGAGGATCAGCAGTCTGCGCTCAGGGGGGTGTCGGCCCCTGGGGTCCCCTGTTGAAAGATAGAAAGATTAGACTGGTGGTTCCACACATGGATTGGTTCGTTGGTTTTTATTTCTCCCTGTGATCTCAGAGGAAATGATCTTGATCCTTTACTCTGTTTTAATCTCCTGTTGGGTCTCATCCCCAGAGATGAGGAAACTTCTGCATTCTTTCTATTGCAATACATAACCTGACCTCTCAGACGCTCTCCCTCAGACATGTCTGTCCTCACTCCTCAGATTGCCCCTTCCTTATCTGAGCTACCTTATACCTCCTCTTTCATACTTGTCCTTCTCTCCCTCTTACCCCCTCGCAGCATGCCTCCTCTTTGTTTTCCTCTGCCCTTAGCCTTTGGAAAAATTGGGTCAGAGAGGAGGAACCTTGGAGTCCTTCCAAAAAGAACAGCATGTGGACAGAATACTGTATGATTTACTTGGATTGAAAGTTACACAAAGAGGATACATGTTTGGATAAACGCATCCAAAAAATAAGAGGATTCAGATGGCGGCAGGAGAAAGTACAGATGCCTGTTCTGTGCTGATGACCAGAGGGGAGAACATATAGGGAGGAGAAGGAAGTTTATTGATTTACCCCTATTACTCACTGCTGCTGGTACTTTCCATGTGAGCTGCTAAACACAGGAAGTTGCCAGCAACAGTTTCCAAGAATTGTGGATGTTTGGGACCAAACATGAAATGGCTCGGAGAGCTTACCCTGGATGCTGTCAGTGAATGAGCAGTGATGAATGGGGGAACCTGCGGCGAGGTGTGCAGCAAAGGATGAAAGCCCACTTACCAGTGTCAGAGGCAGAGGACACAGCAGCCATCTTGTGTGTAGAACCTCTGGCTTCCTCCTCCTCCGCCCCCCTCCTCCTTCTCCTTCTCGCCTCCACGGTGGATTCCTCTTGTTGCCTCTTCAGAAAGCGACGGATCCCGAGTGGTGTGCGAAAGGCTGGCAGCTCGAATGCTTCTTGGCTCTCTCTTTCACTCTCACCCTCATTCTACTGCAGTGTAACTCGCTCTATCTTCTGCTTCCTGTGTCTACCCCCTGCCTCCCCTTCTCTTCTCATACCTCCTCTGCCATTCAACTTCTCCCCCTCTCTCTCTTTTTTTTTTTTGTAAATCTATAATCTTCCACACCCCCTTCACCCCAGTATGGCTCTTTCGCGTCCTTTCCTCTGCAAAGCCTCCCTCTCTCCTCTTCTCCTCGTCTTCCAGTGCTCCCTTCTTTTGTCTTATTTATCAGTCCGAGCACAGGGGAAAGATTGTGCAATGCAGGAGACTAGAAGCCAAATCCACCCCTGCTGCAGCAGCTCCAGGAAGATGTCTCGTCATTTTTTTTAAGGCAAAACAGAGGAAGCTGTTCCTCCCACTTGCTCGTATCACACAGCAGCAGCAGCAGTGTGGCACTGTATGCAGACTGCAGTCAGGAGGACAGATAGAAAGATGGATAGACAGAGAGAGGGAGAGAGGGGAGAGTGAGGAGGGAGAGAGGGAGCACTATGTTCTCTATTTACAGCTGGATGTATTCCCCAGCTGCTGCATCATGAACAAACACAACTCTTTATATGATGCCTGCAGACATGGAAATACCATGAGGCAGGGAGGGGATGTATGCTGCATGAATAAATTTAAATATTGATATAAGACATGCAGGCACAGCTTACATAATACATAAAAGCCCCTATAAATAGCGCATGCGTGTGTAGGACCGTATGTAATTGCACTGAATTCAAAGCGTTGTCACCTTTAGTGTCTCAAGGATGCATCACAAACAACGTGATGTTTGGGCAGAGACATGATGTGCATCACCCTGAGAGAGAGTCTGATCTCATCCTTTGGCTCCTCATCAGGTTAATTATGCACGCTGGCAAGAGACGTTCACGGACCCGAGGGAAGTCACGTAAGACAGAGTTACGGTTACAAAACATTCGCTGAATGGACTTTAAATAAACGAGCAGCCGTGTTGATGAGTATTTGACGTTTGTTGACGCACTTTGTTGCTGTAACTCCTCGCCGTCGCTGCTGTTTTCTACAAACAATTTAAGCAATCAAGCGATGACGTAGCAGCGCCGTACACCGTTACGGGACGCCCCTCTGACCTCACGCCGTACGCCGGCTTTTACTGTCGTAAAAAGGCGCGTCTTCGCCCATGTGATGCCAGGAGCCGCAGTCGGCACCGCAACTAGGGGACCCAGTGTGTGTTGGTGTGTGTGGGTGTGTGTGGGTGGAGGTCCAGCAGACTTCTCTCGTTTTTAGCGGACACCACCTCGTCTTGCAAACATGGAGGGAGCCGACGAGTTCATGAAGTACCGCTCACCGCTGGTGTCCAGGTATGCTAGCAAGGAAATGGCGTACAACTTCAGTGACAGGAAGAAATTCACAACCTGGAGGAAGCTGTGGATCTACCTGGCTAAGGCTGAGAAGGTTTGACACATTGTAGCTCAGTTATAGCAACCACGGCATGTGTCCTGGCCATCATTGTCGTGTTTATGTTATACGCACTTTGTCCATGCTTTATATGTCCTATAAACTATAGTGTGCGACCTTCAGAGAGGCCTATCAAGTTCCCTGCTCTAAATATAGTTTTAAGGAGGACCCTAGTTATGAGCTGTGCATGGTCCTCCTCAGCTAAGCAAAGGTATGTCTGCTACTGGTGCCATACAACAAGCAGAAAACAGTTAACATAAAGCATAAAGTGTAACAAGAAACATGTCCCAGCTAGGAGGGACTTGCATTCATAACAGTATTTTAAAGGGGCACTATGCACTTTTGGGAAGCTAGAAATGTGGCAGGGGTCCGCCACATGTAAACAAAGTAAAACAGTATGAAACTGTGTTGTCCTTTAAGGCCAGTTTGTTCATTCAGTTTATTCAGTCATGAAAACAAAGAGTTTTTTCATTTATCATTCAATGAAGGTTTTTCACTTCTGATTTAAATTTCTTCCCCAAAACTACATAGTGCACCTTTAACATCATTCAAGTCACATACACAGTAAACAGAAGTATGAATGTGTTCATTCATTTATAAACTGAAATATAAACTGAACATTTTCCTTTTTTATCATTAAATTTTAACTTTTGCAATTAAGCACCTCAAATGGAGATCAGATTAGTTTTATACAGCTGCAAACTCATGTTTATATTCTAGGATACCAAATAGTACTTGTCTACATTATCTGTTCATAAAATCAGATGTTCTATTAAAATGTTATATTTTTTAGCATTTCGACACGTTTTCTGCCCTCAGTACTCTGTCATACACCAAACACCGTCTGCCGTCTTTACTGGGATAAACAGATAAAAAAGGTTTAAAATCTGCATCAGAACAACAAACTTCTACATGTTTCTGGCAGAGGTGCATTGCACTGATACACAGAGAAACAAGGTTGTTGAAATCCTCTCAACCCTCACCGTCTGACAGTATCACACATATTTTTGTGTCAGCTTACATAATGTATAGACGCTTATAGAATATATAGAAGCTTTTAGTTGGAAACTTGTGGTTTTCACTAGACCTTTAAATCAGTTTCTGTGGCTTTGTTACGGACACTCAGGGGTTGTTGGAAATCCCCTCTGAATCATCTTGACATTTAGCTCCTGAACCAAACAGCCGTGTGATACCAGGCCTGTATTTTAATGAAAAACGACTGAATTTTGTAGTTGCTGATGATTTAGAAATATCTATTAACATATTTCTCTGTAGCAAAATCTAATTCTGTAATTCTCTTAATTCCTCTGAGGGATTCCTGCACTCATCATATTAAAGAGGGCAGGGGGAGTTAACTGTCGACGGTCCCCGTCTCACATGCATCACCTCACATGACTAATCAGAACTGATTATCTGAGTCCATCTTTTCTTATTGTTCTGCATATTGAGTTGTTCCTCTGTGAGGTAGCTTTGCTACAGTTTGCCCGTTCACAGTTAGTTAGTGAGGCCTGTGGCCACCTCTGTGTAGTTGTGTGTGAAAATAGCACACTATTTCTTTGCCATTATAGAATGTCACAGTAACAGGAGACCGCCCCCGGAGAGGCTGCATGTACAAGCCTAAAACCAGCCCTGCCGTGCTGCCGTAGCCTTTTCCCTCAACATAATGTTTGTCTTGTTCAGTGACATTTCTTGTGTTGAGTCACTGTTTGCTTGGAATCAGACTGCACACAGTCTGACCTTTGACACAGCAGAGTTTGACGTTGTTAGGTCTTGGACTCTGTGGTATCATAGGGGAGTGAGGTACTTTCAGGAGTTGGGCTTAATTTCTCAATGAATCCATTCTGTGGTCCCATCTCATGACCCTGTCCAAATGGAAGAAAACTCCAATCTAATCAGGATATTGAGGGCCTTGTCACGAGGTGAGCACATGCCCGTCAAGACAAGACAGAAGGTTGACTGACATTATCAGCAGACTGTCTGTCTCTTGTTTGGACATCCTGAAGTGACATGTGATTGTCTTTTTTACTGTACATACAATACTAGAAGCAGTCGTCGAACATTTGCCCAGATTACCTGCCTCTTAAATTCTCACAGTTGAAAAGCTGAAGCTAGGGCTGCAGCTACCGATTATTTTCATTATCAGTTAATCCTCTAGAATCTATAAAATGTCAGAAAATTGTGAAAAAAGTCCATCACAATGTCTCCGTGAGACCAAGACAACTAATTGTTTTTGGTGTACTCTTAACATATAACCCTCCATTAGGTAATATATGTACGCTCAGTATTATTTGTGTTAACCACAGTTTGTATTAACTGAGCACCAGTATGTAAAACCTACAGCACAGTAAATAATCTCTTCATCGTTGTCCTCCTCAGGCTTTGGGTCTGCCCATCACAGACGAACAGATTAAGGAGATGGAGAGCCACGAAAAGGACATCGACTTCGCCATGGCGGCCGAAGAGGAGCGCAAGCTCAGGCACGACGTCATGGCCCACGTCCACACGTTCGGACACTGCTGCCCCACCGCTGCTGGAATCATCCACCTCGGCGCCACCTCCTGCTACGTCACAGACAATACTGTAATTACGATTGACGTCGTATACGCTGCTACAGCCTTTGGTTACATGATCCACGATCTCATATTTTCTCTCCAGCTTGCCCTCGAAAAAAACGATTCCCATCTAGAAAATCTAATCCTGCGTTGGGATTACGTGCATTGTTTCTGAGTACAAGGAAATTTTCTTGAAAGGGTTTAATGCTCTCTAAGTTGTTCTGCTTTTCTTGCTCAGGATCTGATTTTGCTGCGTGATGGATTTGACATTCTCTTGCCTAAGGTGAGCCCCAGCTGTTCGGCAGAAAACACACACGCTCCCATCTATGGAATTGGTGGAAATGGAGGCATTTTTTTCTTTTCTTTGCAAGCCTCAGCTGCTCAGTAACAAGTCAGCAATGTAGAAATAATTTATTTGCAGTGTTTTGTCACACAAACCAGAAATAAGCTTATGAACATATGAGGTTGAGTAATAATATGTATTATGTAATAAATCAGCGCTAAAACCCTTTGTTCTTCTTTCCACAGCTGGCCAGAGTCATTGACAGACTGGGAAACTTTGCAGAGAAGAACGCTAACCTCCCCACGCTTGGCTTCACACACTACCAGTGAGTCTGAACACAGCTGCATGTCCTCTCATCAGACGCATCCTGTTTGCAATGTTGTCATGTCTGATTTTTCTGGTAAACAACGCACAGTGTTTACGTAGCCCCCGTTCTCCATCTCTTCCTTCTCTCACTCTTCCTACAGGCCCGCCCAGTTAACCACGGTGGGGAAGCGCGCATGTCTGTGGCTGCAGGACTTGACCATGGACATGCGCAACCTGCAGCGAGCCCGCGACGACTTGCGTTTCCGGGGAGTCAAGGGGACCACCGGCACCCAGGCTAGCTTCCTGCAGCTCTTTCAGGGCGACCACGAGAAGGTAAAAAAATCATCTATAAACAGGTATGTTGACTAAGATTATGAGCTTTAAGGTGCAATATGCAAGAATTGGCCGCTTGTCAACACCTGTCACTCTCAAAACGAATACGGGGCAGCCTATCACCAGGGTAACCCCTAACTGCTGCTGACTATAGCTGCTGTTAGCTAGTTAGCTAACCGTGCAGCCAGCGGTTCGGTAGTGGGCTTGTTTTCGTTTTCAGCTTAAATTTTTACATATTGCCCCTTTAAGTCATGATGGATTTGAAAGTAACAATTCACACATTTAATCATTTTATTTCACCAGGTGGAAGAGCTCGACAGACTGGTGACAGAGATGGCTGCCTTCAAAAAGTAAGTTCTTTACTGAAGTGGGGGAGATTAACAATAATCAGTAATTAATCAAATGTGATTATTAATAGCCACAACCAAAATAGGGCTAGTGTCATTTAACAAGTTACAGAGACTTGACTTGATGATGTCGTCCCCGTGCTTCACAGATGCTACCTCGTGTCTGGACAGACCTACAGTCGTAAGGTGGACATAGACTCTCTGTCCACCCTGGCCAGTTTGGGAGCTACTATTCACAAGGTAAACTGCAGCAGCTGGACAAACGTAGAGTAATGCTGCCACCTAGTGGTGTGTAATAGAAAACTGTAATCTGCTGTGACGAACCTGCTCTTTATCTGACTTCTTCCTCATCTTCGATCTGTCTGTCTGTAGATCTGCACGGACATCCGCCTGCTCGCCAACCTGAAGGAGATCGAGGAGCCTTTTGAGAAAGAGCAGATTGGTACGTTCACTCGCCTCATACAGTTGCATCACACTCAGAAATCCAAAGACGCGTTACCGTTAGCACAGACCGTATGCCAGCATGATGGTGTCTTGCTCCGGCAGGTTCCAGTGCCATGCCCTACAAGAGGAACCCCATGCGTGCGGAGCGCTGCTGCAGCTTGGCCCGACATCTGTTGGCGCTGATGTCCGACCCGCTGCAGACGGCCTCGGTGCAGTGGCTGGAGAGGACGCTGGACGATAGCGCCAACAGGTCACAGACACACAATAGTTTGCTTGACTTTGCTGAGATATTTTGACGTCAATGTTTCGATAGCATGTAGTAACAAGCTGAGACTTGTTTGTTACTGGATCAGTTAAAGGGACAGTTCCCGGTAAAATGAAAAAACATTTCTCCTCTCACCTTTATCTTCTGGTGTTATTTAGCAGCTAGACTGTTTTGAGTTATTGGCCTTCTCTCTAATATAGTGAAACTAAATGGCACTCGGCTTGTGGTGCTTAAAGGGCCAAAAAAATTAAAATACTCAACAGTAATGTCTCTTTCCTGAAATCATTATCTTACTCATTTTACCCCTCGTTCCTGTGCAGGAGGATCTCCCTGCCCGAGTCCTTCCTGACGGCAGACATCATCCTCAGCACCCTGCAGAACATCACAGAGGGACTGGTGGTTTACCCCAAAGTCATAGAGAGGCACATCCGCCAAGAGCTGCCCTTCATGGCCACGGAGAACATCATCATGGCCATGGTGAAGGCTGGAGGGAACAGACAGGTATTTGTGTGCGGTTATATGTTTGTAGCGTAGAAAAACAACTGACCTCGTGGAATCAGCTTTTGTGCTTCACACAGTATATTTCTACTTCCTTCAGGACTGCCATGAGAAGATCCGCGTTCTGTCCCAGGAGGCAGCAGCTGTTGTCAAACAGGAGGGCGGTGACAACGACCTGCTGGTCAGAGTCCAGCGGGACCCCTACTTCGCCCCCATTCTGGGCCAGCTGGACAGCATACTGGACCCCAAGACCTTTATAGGTCGTGCTCCCCAGCAGGTACAACATGAACAGTGCTGCATTTTTATTCTAGCTCCTCTGCTGATCAGTCTTGTTTTAATTTCGGGTGTCTGTATACATCCAGTAGCAACATGCTAGCACCCAAGCTTAGTTTTCTTACATTCTATATATATACCACATTCAGTGGCTGAATGTTTGCAATCACCTTTTTTAAAATTGTTCCCAAAAGCACATCTAGAACGTCAAACTAATGGTGTGTAATAATCTATTCTTTCTTTTTCTTTCATTCTGCTGTGTCCAGGTGGCCAGGTTCCTGTCTGAAGAAGTCCGTCCCCTGCTGGAGCCTTACAAGATGAAGATGGATGTGAAGATTGAGCTCGAGCTCTAACACACAGACAGATAATGTACACAAGGAAACAAGACTTCATCATCGTGTGTGGTATCAATAAAGAAATATCTTTGCATTAATTTATCTCTATAGTGTTTTCTTCAGTGTTCACACACATACACAGTGTTACATTTATTTATTGGAACAAAAGTCAAACAAATAGGGGAAGATAATGATGTGGTAATAAATTATGTTCATCTTTATTGACTGTAACCAAAGGTTGCGTGTGTCTCACGGCCGTTTACAGCCTGCTTTGACATTATCAACATGCCAATTAAATACTGAAGTGAATTATTTATTCACCCATTTATTACCCAACACTTATGGTTAATCATGATATAATCCAGAGGCCTGAAAATGGTCGCTAAGACCTTTTTTTTCAGTCATTATAACTTAAAGTGTTGGGTTATTCAGGCTCCTGTTCAGAGCGTTTACACACTGAGGTTTGTTTTCAGTTAACGGAAAGGAAAAGGTAAACTGTAGTGGGGAGGAAACACACTGTCTGAATTTGTAAGAGGTTGTAAATCTAAAAAAAAAACAGCGGCTCAAAGTCCAGCCCAGCCCGTCAATATAACCATCATGTTACCGTATGTTGTGGTGTAACGCACCACTTGAGATTTCCAAGTGCTTTTTGTGGTTTGTTGTTAAGAATCCTCAACTTTTTCAGGTATTTTTTCCCACATTCAGCCCCCCTCAATCTACACCCTCCCTCACTGTGTTTACTTTGTGTGTAGCGTCGGGACAAAGTGCGGTCATGTCCGAGCTGAACTCATCTATTTGTGTTATTATGGTAATGGTGAAGATAATGAGCTACTCTCAATGAAGTTTTAATACAGAGCTGTGTGTGAATCTTTAAACAGCCATTCCTCAGGACAGAGTGAGTACACACACACACACACACGCACACACACGCACACACACACACACACACACACACACACACACACACACACACACACACACACACACACACACAAACAAACCCTTGAATTAGAAGATTTTACCACTGTCTTTGTCTCTTCTTTGGTGTCTTCTCTCTGTGTTTTTACTTAGAGGTGACAGTTGTGTATGTTTCCCTCCATATGAACTGAGCAGCAGCTGTAGTGCAACATGTGGCTGTGGGCTTTACTCCCCGTCTGCCTGGCTCTCTTTGGTACTGTAGGCATCTGGACTGTGTGAGTATTTTGTGCTGTTTTCATTGCGTTTTGAGGTTTTATTGAATTATATATTTACAAATAATTTGTTACTATTTATTTGTATTATATGGTAATCCTTTGGAGAAACAAATTACAGTATGTCAGATGGATTACAAGTTAGAGAGTCTCAATAAGGTGTTGGGCCACCAGAACAGCTTCAGTGCACCTTGGCGTTTATTGTATAAGCCTCTTGAGCTCAACTCGGAGGGATGAACATCGTTCTTCCAACAGATAATCTCTCATCATCTCTGTTTCGATGATGATGGTGGAGGGCGTTGTCTCCCCCACATGTGTTGAACTGAGTTGAGAGCTGGTGACTGTGAAGGCCGTAGCACAAGGGTGCCCAAACTTTACCACTTGGAGGACCAACACTAGAACTTAATGGTGGACCACAGGCCAAAAGCAAAAACCTTCATTATTGCATTGTAATGAGACAAAAATGCTACTCTGACCAAAAGTTCCCTTAATTGACCGACAGTTCCTGTGCAGTGTCACTCTGCATGACACACTCAGATTAAGCAGATTAAGAAGTGTTTTTAACAGTTTGCTATTTTGTCAGATGGTAATCAATATTTAAATTAGTGTCATTTACCTCTAGCAGTCCTCCATTGTTTGTCACATACTTGACAGTTATCCTGTAGTTTGGGGGCTATAATCTAAAGCATTACCATTTATATTTATTTAAATTCACTAGTATGGAGATTAATTGAATTTATAGGCCTACCCAGTAACACAAAATACATAAAAAATGACAAGTAGATAATAATAATAAAATACAACAGACTTAATGGTTTATTTAAAGTGAAACATAAGACACAGATATAAAAAAAAAAACTCATACTCCTGAGAGACGAGCCAACAGGTGTCTGTTCAAAAGTCCCCTCTGATATTTAATCATAGTCTTAAATGTTTCCACACAAATGTATGATATATAATAAAGAGGGTTGTGTGTGGTGCCATGTCTCTAGGGTGCGAGCTGAGCTTTAAAGTTTCTTCCCTTTAGGTTTGCTGTCGCTGTAACAAACGGATCAGTCAACCTCACAGAAGGAGTCCCTTACATCAGGTTGGTGTGACCCTCTGTGTCCTCCCAGGTGATGAAGAATAGATGAAGTAGTTACAGCGAACTGATACTGAATAAACAAGCGGTAATGAACCAAACGAGTCGGTTCATTATGTTCAAAGTTAATGTAAAATGATAATGATGCTGTTTTCTCGATCTCCCCTGAAGTGAATGTGGCACCTACACCCCTCAGAGCTGCCTCTTCTCCCAGATCTGCAACATCTGCTCGCTTTTAGGTAATGACAGATATATTTAGACATTACTGGTATCAGCAGTCCTTTATCACTTAGGCTCTTTCCATCATATGCGTCATTGTATTTACAATGTTTTGTTTTTTATTTACAACAGTTTTATTTATTTTCAGTTTTTTTCACATGCTATGGACAGATTGAAAGATGTCTTTTATAGAAAATTGTGTAGGCAACTAGTTTTCAAATGTCTAGGTGTCCTCTCTGTCTGTGTCCCTCAGCTCTGTGGGTTGTGCTGATCCGTTTCCAGCAGGTTAAGGATTTTGGTAACCATGGAAAGGCAAACATTGCCAGCATTGTTTTGGGATTCATCTCCTCGGCAGGAATCTCTGTCCTCGGAAACTTCCAGGTAACAGCTTCAACGAATAAATGAATAATAATAAAATAATGAAATGAATGAAAAACTTAATCAGTCTGTGCTCTCTAACATCACTTCTTCCTCTGCCCATGCCCACCTAGCAATCAGTGTTGAAGAGTGTTCACCTGTTGGGAGCGTTGCTGGCTTTCTTCCTCGGCCTGGCCTACTTCTGGGTGCAGCTGTATCTAACTTATCGGGCTCAGCCGTCGAAGGACCGATGCTACGTTGGGCCCGTCAGGGCGACCTGCTGCATCCTCTGCACCATCACGGTTATCCTCAGTATCCTTCATATCTGTACTACTTAGAGAAAAAAATATTAGGTGAATATAGAATCCAAGATAAGTTCATACTTGTCAATATTAGATTAAATAGAAAAATTATGATATTTTTTACAATTTAAAAAGGAGTCTGTGCTAATTGTTGCAACTACAAGTGTAATACACAGCTATTTATTTAGATATTATTTAACACTGTTAATTATCTGACATTTCAACAATTCATCCATTATATGTAACTTTCTATCCCAACCACTATGCACCTTTAGCTATACCATGTGGCCTAGCCACTACTGCTAGCCTACTATTTCCAACTATTTATGAAGTACTTTAAGCTAATTTAACCATTTAGGCTATCGATTACTGTTAGCTAACTTTTTTCTACTGTTTAAATACTTAATACGCTAAGCATTTATCAATTAGGTACTTTTAGCTAACTATTAATATATAGCTGTTACCTAACTAACTATTCTAAACTTTATCTGCTACCTTTATAGCTATTTTGACCATTTATCCATTAGGCTACAGTTAGCTACTGAGGCTATTTTAAAATTAAGCCTATCCATTACTTTAAGCTAAGTATTTCCATTATTGTTTGCTTGGCTATCTTTTTCAACCATTTATCCATTACTTTAAGCTAACTATTTCAACTATTAATATATAGCTGTTAGCTAACTATTTAAACTTTATCTGCTGCTTTTACGGCTATTTTAACAATTTATCCATTACTGTTAGCTATCTTGGCTTTTTGACATTTAGACTATCCATTGCTTTCAGCTAACTATATCAACTGTTTAAAAGTCAATCTACTATATTTGTATAGTGTTTGAATTATTTATCCATTAACTTCAGCTAACTAATGTATCCATTATTATTATTATTATTATTGTTATTGTTATTTTGCTGTTTTCACATTGCAACACCATATTTCTCTCTATTTTTGTATTTATTGCAGATTTAGCTCATTTTGTATGGCGCTGTACATGTAGCCCGTAAAGCCTGAGCTGTAGCCTACATTATTTTATTTTGAAAGGTCCCTCAGGTTGTTTGCCACCTCGCAAGCATAACCCAGAACAGGAAACTACAGACAGAGGGGTACAATACAATACAAACTTGATCTGCATTGAGTCATTCAAAAGTGACAACATGCACCACAGTGCAGATTTTGAAAATGTCGGTGAACCTGCAAGGCAATATCACATTTTGCACGTTTTGATATGCTACTGTATTTACTGTCATGTGCATTAATGTAGTATTATGTTCCTTGACTGCTCTCTCCTCCCTCAGTGGCCGTTTTCCACAACATAGGCTATCCCTCTGCAGCTGCCATGTGTGAGTGGATCTTGGTCATGTTGTTCTTCTGCCTGTTTGGCCTTTTCGCAGCTGAGTTCAGACACATCGACTGCCACCAGCTCACTGTACAGAAAGAAGCTCTTGAAAATGACCACAGGCCCTCGACAATATTAGTCAATACTTCTGTTACAAATACACCTACCTGAACATGCACACATGGGCTGTACCTACAGCTGCCACTTTGCCTTTGATATAGGCTTGATGCCTGTGCACTAGATTCATAATGTTCAGTTGCTGTACAGAATAATGCTGTTTTGGTGCTTTTCAGAGTTTTTACTCTAATTACTAATTATTGTATTTGGTATTTAACTGTATTATAACCTTGTTGAACACTTTTCTCATGTCTTAAATGTTTATAAGATTTACCGCCATTCCCCCTTTTTTTTGTTATCTTGCCATTACATGATTAACACATCAAAGAACACACCGTCTTTCTGTTTATTTCATGTGATAATCTGACTTGTTTTACAATAAACTGATACATTGAGAAATGTTATGAAATGTGACAGAAAATAGTAATTCAAACTCACATAAGACAAAGAAAGTCACCGCAATTATGAAGCAGCAACTGGTGAAGTTTGGGTCTGAGAAATGGTTTGTTTGTGTTTTTTCCAGTTCATAATTGTATTTTATTTAATTTCTTTAAATTTCTCTTACCTTTAGTTTGTGAAGCAAGACATAATACGACTTAAATATGTTTTTTTCTGCAATCAATTAACTTTTTGCTCTAAACGGCATGTAATCAGACTGAATTTATAAAGCTTGTCTTTGCCCATACTGCAATAAATAAAACTAACATATGGTGGCACCATTCAGCCACCGTTCACTCCTCAAAGTGTCTCAGCTTCTATTCAATAATCACCATTTAAATAGGACAATACACAAACAATACTCAGTTTGATCATTCACGCATATACATTACATCCTCTAATTTTCTGTCCAGTAAACCCCCGGTCACCCCTCTCTCAGCATGCTACGTCATCCTCTATAACATTGTCTTCATCTGTACAATGTGGCCCGGACTCATGATTAGTGCATAGACAGTGAATACCAGGAAAAGTCTGGTCATTTTCTCCTTCACTCTCCACCTGTCAGCTGTGTACTACAATAGAGGAAGGGGAACAGAAAAGGAGGATGGAGGTATGAAGGAAAGGTTTTGTTAGCAAGAGAGTTATTTCCCCTATGACATAATGCGTGATGAGAGCTGTTGTATGCGATTTGATACATTTATGGTGCTTTTATTTTGAAGAGCTTTGCAGAAATCACCAATCAAAGGCTACTTTGTCTTTAGATCATCTTTCTTCAACACTATAGATCCTCTCTTTATTTTCAAAAGTTGCCCTTCACCTCCTCAGTAATAGCACTGGCCAGCAGGGGCGCTGTGGAGCGATGCCGGCTGACGAGCGTTTCACCGATGGGAAAATGCAGCTCTGGTGTCGTGCCAGCATGTTTTTTGGAAGATGCCTCCAGTTTAAACAGAGGTTCTACATTCAGCACAATTTGTCAGGGCTATTTGAGACGGACAAAACAATGGAGCTCTCACAGCCGTGCCGATAGTGGGAGAGGTCCTACTCTTGGCTCCGGCGCTCAAACTATTTCTCTCATCCTAGATCCCTGTTTATTTAAACATATTGTCATGGGGTCTGTTGGCACAGACTCTGGTCGCACTTTGCGATCACATTTTCGCTTGTGTTTGCATATTTTGTTGATGTCAATAAAAGAAAAATCACTGGGGGCATGTAGGGAGGCTTGAGATGGGAATACTGGGCCCCCAGTGTCCTGCTATGTCCCGACAGCATTCTTTCACATACTCCATGCTGTGTGATCACCAGAGGGGGGCTTTGACGAGCGGGCACAGGGATCAGACGGACAGCTCGGAATTCTATGGGAATTTCTCAAGTGCTGTTAGTTAACAGTGTTTGTGCTGCAGGCAGCGTGCAGATTTTACACTTGTGGTTAAACAATGCTGTCTTTGGGTCTCTAATGAACTTGTTTACTGCAACATGAACTTCAGGTCGCTCTTGTGATACATGTACTTACTCCAAAAATGCAGACGTGCACTGGGGAAGAAACGCATTTTGAACATGTCAGACGCAGAGACCTCAACAAATGTTTGAACCAATTAAAGGATCTGACACAAATTTAAAGGTGCAATTTGTAAGAATTGGCCAAAACATAGAGGGCAGCATATGACCAGAGTAACCACTAGCTGCATGGCTAACTGAGCTAATGGCAGCTACAGTTAGCAGTACGGTCTGGGAGCTTAGAGTGGTATTACAAGACAGGACAGGCTGGGGCTAGCTGGTTAGCAATGCTAACTTGAGTGGATATCTCTAATGCAATACATAGACGTCTTTGACATGATGTCAAAACTCAATGGAACAGATAATAATTTTAGTTAATTTTTAAATTAATAAAAAAAATCTAATATTCCTACATATTGCACCTTTAAAAGAGCACATTAAGACTAAACAAACTAAATAAACAAACTATCTTTGTTTTCATCACTGAATAAACAAACTGACATTAAAGGACAACACAGTTTCATACTGTTTTACTTTGTTTATATGTGGCGGACCCTGCCACCTTTCTAGCTTCAAACAGTGTTCTGGGGACTTTATTTTCCTCTGAGAACAGCTTGTTTAGTCTATTATGGAAAAAATAAATAATTCTGAGTTTCTTCTCCAAATCTACATGCTGCCCCTTTAAATTCAGCTGCTGTGAATATTTGTATCTAAAGTACGATCTATCTTGGCGAGTCCTGTTGAAATGACAAACTGTTCTTGAATTATGCAGCAGCTCCTACAGAGGAATTCAGAGGCAAAGCATTGGCGCCAAAACACCCTTAACCCTGCTGTTTTCATTAGCGAGTATAAAAGGCTTCTGATAAAGTCATAGAACTCATAAAATCACCTGTAGCGACATGCAAAGACTGGGAGGCCCTTGATGTAAATGTCAGAAAAAGGTCTGGATCCTCTATTGGAGCGTAGGAGAACATGGTTTATGTGACGCCCGCCTTGTTGCTTTTGACTTTGATTCAAGAAGGAGGTAATAGCACACATGCTTTCTAGGCCTGTGCTGTAATCTCTCCTAACACCTGCTCGTGCTCTAGTCTTCTCTTATCCCTTCAACAGCTCTCCACCAGAAACAATAGCAATGCTTTCTTATCACGCAGCGGAGCGGTCGCCTCCGAGTCCGCTATCAGACATCAGGAGCGGTAGCCCCTTATGTGCAGCCTGTCAGCTCTTATCATCGGAGCGCCAAATCCTGCACATTCCATCTCCAAAAGGCCACTTCATCTGCAAGACAGTGGGCAAACTTTAAGATTTGGAGAGGACGGGGAGTTAAGTGTTGGGGAGAGAATGAGAGACAGCAGAAGAGGGATGGGATTGTCCAGAAGAGAGATAAAGAGACAGGCAAGAGAGTCTCAGAAAGATGGACTGAGTGATAGAGACAGAGGAGAAAGAGAAAAAGAAGAGTGGGCACCAGCAGCCGTGATCTCACCCTCCTCTCCTCTCCTTTGGCAGCAGCTTCCAGAAAGCTGCCCTTTCGCTGAAAAATGCCAAGCGCACCGCATTCCACCGGCCACACAAAGGCCCTCCCTCGTCTCAGCTGCACAGGCACAATCAGACAAGGGATAATTATATAATTAGGCTGGCCGCTGCAGACAGGGACCCTCAGATTGTGTGTTGGTGTGTCATATTTATGTTATCGGACAATGAAGAGAGTCTGGCCTTATCAGAGGAGGCAGCAGCAGAGTGTGTGGGGGGCTCCAGCTGTGGCACTTAGGAACAGATGTCACGATAGAGAAGAACGGGTCGATAGAGTGACCTTCTGCCTGTGGCCCGGCCGGGATCAGGGCTCGTATTGTGGTCGAGGCTCGGTGTGTGTGCGTGTGATGGGATCCTGTGATATGTGAAGAGGTGGGGACTTCTGGAGGTCCAGCAACCAGATGATGTGAACAGACAGGAGGTGAGAGACTGAATTAAAGTAATTGCTTGTGATGCTTGGAGCGCCTGTCTTCATGATGGTTCTTGCAGTTTCCCCACACCGAACCACTTCATCATGGTGACACACCGCACCAACAAAAACTCCTAATGACTCCAACCATTTATTGATAAGGCTCCTGCTAACCATTAATCCAGTAGGCCTACCCTACTTTTAGCTGACTATCTCAACTATTTGTTTTGACTATCTCAACTATTTATACATTACTAGCAAACTACTTCAACCATTTATCCATTTCCTTACGTAATCATTTCAACCACTTAGCCTATCTGGATAAGGTAACCATTGAAATCTTCAACCACTGCCCCATTTTTAGCTTCTTGCTTTTAATCCATTAGTTTTAACTAACTGCTCAGACTTCATTCAGGTGTTACAGCTGACTCAATACATGAACAAAAAAACAAAAAAAAAGTTGTGATTTCTACTTTCTGAACTACTCCCAAATCTTTCCATGTAGCCCTGTTGACTTAGCTGCAGAAGTGCCCCTGGTTGGGGAATCACTGCAGTAAATGGCGGCCAGAACTTACAGCCAAACAGATGAGACCACCTCTTCCCTCTTGTCGAGGCAGGATCCACGCTCCCAGACGAGAATCGAGCCTGTGTCCTGCTCAGTTGGCCCCCACCCAACAATCTCCCCTCGCACCGTGGCCTTGGCTTTGGGTGTGTCTCCACTCGCACGGGACAGCACAGAATAGACTATTGTTGATCGCACAAGACAGAGAGCTAGGGGAAGAAGGAGGGGTGGTGGAGGGGGACGGAGATGGTGGTGGTGGTGGGGGGACGGAGAAATTAGCTTTTAACGAGCGAGCAAAAAGCACATGGACAATGAAGTATGGCTCCCCTCATTTATATGTGCACTGATGCAGAGCCACTGGACATTTATTCTCCCACATACACCACACATCTTCCTCCAGGAATTCTAGAGACATGGAGCACCAGGCAATCGTGGCAAACACCGGGCATCTGATGCCTCATAAAAACAACTGTGTCAAGAAGTTAATTAGGCCATCCCAATCAATCACACTGATGTGTATCAAACACCGTTTTTAGTGCTAAAACAAGGGCTTTGGGTAACATTTCTGCAGAACAGCTGCCATGTTGTTGAAGTTGAAAGGCATATTTGATGAATCAGAGAACTATCCAATATCTATCATAGTATAGATGTCTTGACACCTGTAAACACCTATTGAACCCTGTCAGAGGTTAAGGTGCAATATGTAAGAATTAGCCAAATGTCAAATTCATATTTAAAACAATTAGGGGGCAACATATCAACAGAGTAACCACTAACTGCTGGTTACTGTAACTGCTGCCAGCTAGTTAGCTCAGTTCAATTTGCAGCTAGCAGTTTTATTAGCTTCCCCATATCTGCCTGGACTGGGAGCTCGAACTACCGAGTGAGTGCTTGTGTTCACGCCATCAGTTAGCAGTCAGCACCCACCTCTTGCAGTACAAAGTGGTTTAAGTAGACAGGACAGGCCTTGCTTGTGGTTAGCATGCTAACTTCAGAAGATATCTCAGCAAGACAACACATAGATGTCTTTTACACAACGTCAGGCTGATATTTCTTCACATTCTGTTGAAAATTTTAGTTACGTTTTTAATGTTTTAAAGGTGCCATATGTAAGAATTAGCCACCTGCTGGATTCATACTCAAAAGTTAGTAGTTAGTTAGCTCCGTTAGCTCAGTTAGCTGTGCATCTAGTGGTCCAGACTGGGAACACAGGGCACCAGAGGAGTGTTGTACAATACATATACCTCATGACGTCAAAACTGTTATTTCTTCACAATCTGATGATAATTTCAGATATATTTCATGTAATATTTTCATCTAAAAACTTCTTACATAGTGCACATTTAAACTAAAGTTCTTACATGCTTCACCTTTAAAGGGAAAACTTTGAGGTGTTGTGTAAGTTATCTCCTGTATGTTTGTGGTTTTGCATATTTTAGCCTATTAACTTTAAACTTCCTGACATAGTTTACATTAGTTCTGACCATTTTTTAAAGTGCAGCATCGATTTTCAGATTGATTTTACCTTCTGGGCAACTTTCCAGTTTCTGGATGATAGAAAATCAATCTTAAATGCATGGTGTGCTTTACAAGAGTAATGTGAACCATTGTAGTTAATGAGCTGAAACATGCAGAACGTGTGTGCAGTCCTTTACTTTCCATTTACTACTCAGCACATATGGTACTTTGTCCTTTATAGGGGATGATCATGACACACATGCATTCATTTACATCAAAAATATGCTTTTGTGAGACAGTAGATGAGAAACTGTAAGGAATTTCTTTATCTCACATAACCACAGGCGACTGTTCGCCTCGAACATCAGCAAACAGTCATTAGCACTTACGAGGCTCCAATTGTCTGTCTCTTTGGTGAGATTACTGCTTTTGAACACGTGGAAAAACAGATCTTCATGCGGTAGAAAGTATCACTCTCATGGCAACGCAAACAGCCCTCTTCAATTACAGATTCTCATCCCGAAGAAGAAGATGTTCACATGTAAGCTTGAGCTGCAGAACTATATTTGGGCTTTAGAAGTTTTTGGAGATGGTGAGAAACTACTATCTAAGTAGAAATGGCTGACATCACCAAGCATTTCTGTTCTCAATCATGCTGTTTTTAGACGCTGGCAACAATCTCTTAAGCTTTGTTTGTCCCCAGAGGTTTGCATTGCTTTGGAGTTTGTTGAACATTTTTCAGAGGGAACAAAAAGTGATTGGGCAGAGGTCAGCTTTATTGGCATGGAGCACAAATTAAAAATAAAACCTTTTTATGGCATGTCATGTTAATCTGACTGGTGCCACTTAAAAAGTAAATGATAGAATCCATGATTTGTGTCACCGTTAACGATGACTGATGCACTATAAAATGACTAAACTGACAAATTACTCACTTTGTATGACAGCGATCTGAGCCACCCTCTGAGGTCCAGTTGCCCACACATCATACCAGTGTAACAAAGCCTTTCTCAGACTTGAACACACACTTCATAGGTCACTTACAGACAAACTGTGCAGCAATCAATACATCAGTATCCAGGTCAGAGGGAGAGGTCAAGAAAGCTCATTCTCTATTTATCCAAATTCCCACTCTCCATGCTAACCTTTCGCACGATGCTAGTCGAGCTTGCCAGAGCCATTCTCTCCTCTCTAATGTCTTGACCTTTTTGTCTTGTTGGAAGACTCGATAGCGGGGAGAGGGGTATAGCTGCTGTGCCACGATGGAAAATACACGGAGGGATTATGTAAGAGCCGTGACATTTTGGAGTGGGCTGTGACCTGCGCTGCTCCTTTACTGCTTTGAGGATCAGTCAGACGTTCGCTCAGACAGACCCCCGTGGTTGGCGCCGCTCGTGGGCTGAATTGATGTCTTGATGCAGCATCAGTAGAGTAACAGTAGAGAGGCTTACTATGGGCTCACTCTATGTGATGCAGGACAACAAAGACGTCATTATCAGTGCCACACAGTACCTTATATGGCCTGGTGAAGGTCCAAGTTCTCCTCCCCTCAACAATGCTTTGCTGGAAACACTTTACAATAAGGTACACAGAAATGTGAGTAGTTACTGAGGAGTGAGTAAGGAATGAATCAGGAACAACTTGATAGTTAATGAATTGTTATTTACTCAGTAACTGTGATTTGAGGACTATATAGTAGATAATGATGAGTTACTGGAGAACAGACTGGGAGATAATATGTTAATGAATCATTAGGTAATGATTAGTTCATAAATATCTATGAATCAACATACTGACCACTTTCTACACAAGCTGTTCTTGATTAACTATCAACCACCTGCTGAGTGGCACAAACTAGTGATGATTCATTAGTTACTAGTTACATAATCATTAGTTACTCTAGTACCTTATTGTAAGGTAAGAAAAGGTGGTAACAAAATTAGGGACGTCTGTTGATCAATATCAAATTGACCTAACTTCACACGTACAGACACAGTCACACTTGTTTTGTGCCTTTGCTTGCTAATGTGAGTTTATGGCTAATATACAGTAAGGTAATCTGGCTGTTAATCCTGCGGTCAAACTAGCTTTGCTGTGTTTTCACCGTTAACTTGTGATCATCTGACGTGACTCAGACACAAATGTTCACAGATGTTTTATTTGTCTAAAGTTTTGTATGTGTTAAGTTGAGTCTCGTTCGTCGACTTCCCTATCCTGACCAAATGAAACACACTGTTATCTTGAGTAAACTTGTGGATTTCTCTGGGTTGAAACACTGTTGGAAACTTTTGGGATATGATATATGTATCTACACAGGTTGGCTCATTTTTAGACATTTAAATGCAGAATTCCTACAAATTACATCTTAAACCAGATGGAAGGTTTTGGGATTCATAGATTCAATGTGTCTGTAATTGTTATGTGTCATCTCATCTCATGTTTAATTGTTTCAATATTTTCTCTTTGTTTCATCTGGAATGTTATTATCTGGGTCATGTGATTGCCTCTGATTGGCTGTTGTTACAATACAGGTGAGGCCACATTGTGTTGCTTGTTGTTTGTGAATTTTAATCTGACAATTGTTCACAATATTAGCTCATCCCTGCATGTTGTTTTAACTTTGGTACCTTCAGCAAAAAACAAACAAAAAAAAAAACAGAAACGTATTTCGCACTCTCAAAATCTTTTGTCTGGTCGTACATTCACTATCATGATAGAAACTATTAAACTGTTGTGTGGAAACAAGCAGATGTCCATGACTTTGGCACCTGACCAGGGATCTCTGATGAACCTGAAGTCCGATCCAAAGCTGGGCCAGGCCATGGGAAACTTGACGTCAAAGAAGTTCCCCCTCCAAAATAAGTAACCTTTTTTCCCCTCTCCTCTCTGGTCTGGCCTGCATATTCATATTTCACTGGTATTTCCGGATGGCTCCCACATTTGCAAAATAAAGGCCATCAGAGTAATCATTATAATGTTGAACAATAATAACTGGGGGAACTGAATGAAAGCTTGGAGAGGCTTGTTGACCTTTCAGAGCTAAACTGGTCCTGGCTTCTGTCTGTGCACTGCTGAGCCCATTGTGTTCCCAGACCTTATCATTGTGTTGCAGTTTCCTCTCCCTGCTGCGTGTGCACACATGTGCATGTGTGAGAGTGAGCGTATGAGTTGATGCGTGTGCGCGGGAATCCTGTCCTTGTGTATATATATGTGTGTCTGTGTATGTGTGTTTGTGTTAAAAATGAACTGGACCGGCGTACAACAAAGGTACAGAGGCTTGAAGAGTGATACACGCTGTTTCACACTTACTGGACCTCTCTCTCTCACACACACACACCCTCTCTCACACTCACGCACATGATTTCACACATTTGGATCGAAGGTTTACATATTGACGACACATTTCAGGGTGCTCGATGCTCAGTAGAGTAGCTGTCACTTGTATTAGAACACACACGATGACACCATGAGGGGACGTCATCTAACATTAAAAACAGATGCAACAATGTGACATGTAGCAGTGTGACATGTGCCTCTTTAAAGGGTAACTCCACCAATTTTACACATTAAAGTGTCTTTCCAGGTCTTGGAGAGTACTACTGCATATGTGAAAAAAGTAGTATAAAGCCTGAATTTAATCTGATAAATTGCCTCCAGTAACTAAGTTGCAATGTGGGTAATGTAGGCATGAAATATAAAGATATTAAAAGAGAGACTTCTGGTTCTGCTGTATTTGGTTTTAAAGGTGCACTGTGCAGTTTTGTAGTTTTTTAATGCCTAAACAACTATTTTCTTTTCCATGACTGAATAAACTGAATAAACAAACTGATCTTAAAGAACGACACAATTTCATACTGTTTCACTTTGTTTATATGTGGCGGACCCTGCCACCTTTCTAGCTTCAAACAGTGTTCTGGGGACCTTATTGCCCTCTGAGAACAGCTTGTTTATTCAGTTATAGAAGTTATGGATGAGAGGTGAGTCGTCTTCAGGAAACTGAAACAAGTCCAGTTTACTACTATATAGCACTTAGTATTAACAGTTTGAATTTCTTCTCCAAAACGACATAGTGCCCCTTTAAACTGTGATGACTCAAACAGTGTTAAAGCCGACATTGCCCACAATGCAATGTGACATCACTGGAGACAATCTATCAGATTACATGCAGCTTCCTCTGGAGCCACAAAAGGCTTTATACTACTTTATTCACACATGCAGTAGTACTCCTCAAGACCTGTAAACACACTTTAATGTATTAAATTGGTGGAGATACCCTTTAACAAATGCACCGTTTATCACAGAAAAAGAAAAAAGATCCAGTTTTTTAATCAAAGAGAGCAAAACTATAATATACGTTTCAAATAATGTATTTAATTAATGCATAGAGTGATGTCATCAGTGGATGGTGCAACCACATTACAGAAGTGAACAGATGGTTGGCAAGACATTATTTCATTCAAGAGTGAATATGATCTCATGGATGTGTCACAGTAACATGAGTGCACACAAAAACACACAAGCGAGCACACACACACGTACACACACAGGGCTGGTAGATGTCATCGAAAGAACCAGCATGACTTTTCTTCCCTCGGCATCACATCTCAGTCAGTGCTCCAACTAAATCCTCCTGAAAAACAGTGAGGCTCATTCATAAAAGTTAATAGCTGATGAGAGTTGCAGTTATCGGAGTATTACTACAACTCAGGAATGAGTGATGGAGTCTGCTCTCACCAGTCTGCCCCACACGTAAGAGAGAGGCAGACAGAGAGAAAGAAAGAAAGAAAGAAAGAAAGAAAGAAAGAAAGAAAGAAAGAAAGAAAGAATCATAAATAAAGAAAGAGCCACTGCCTCCACCTGTCCCCCCCCTCCACCCTCCTCCTCTGACTGGTGTAGGAGCGAGACATCCTATGATGTCACAGCCAGCTCTGTTCTTCGGCACAATACACCCACACCTCCGGGGTTTCCCCTGCCCCGGCAACAGGGGGAGCTGTTGTGTGCTGGTGGTATGTGTGCTATGAGTCATCGCCTCCTTTCTCCCACGCAGGACACACACGCAGCGGCTCACACACACACTAACGCTTAAACAGCCGTACGCAGCTGCTGTCAGCTCCATAGTGATACACAGACACACACATACACAAACACACGGTGCATCAGTGGGTATACAGTGCAGTGTATGGACAAAAAGGACAGGGGCTGCATGTAGGATGTGGGGGCAGGCTGATGGAGATGTTGCCAGGGGCAACTGATATCCCAACACAGCTCTGACCCCGCTAACGCCCGTGGCTTATCGAATCAATGGCAGTATTGATACTCATGGAGAGAGTGAGACAACAGAGAGAAATGAGAGAAGGACTGTGTGTGTGTGTGTGTGTGTGTGTGAGAGAGAGAGTGATGTTTCACTGAGTTTGTCCTTTTTGTGTATTGCTGTTTACAAATGTTTGTTTACTTTTGTTTTTACAAAAGTGCTAAAGCTAAGACAGCTGTCTGTATTTATGTGTGCGTGTGTGTGTGTTGATGAGGTGGAAAGTGGAAAGAGTGTGTGTGATTTTTTTTTTCTCTGCCCCACATACCCCTGTATGTTTCCTCTGACCTTGTGCCCGTGTGTGTGTGTGTGTGGCAGTGTGGCGAACTAGGTAAATCGCTTCAACGAGGATCAAATGTGTTTTATACAGGACTATACAACAGACTTATGTCAAGAACTTGTTTTTTATGGAAAGCTTTGTGCTTTATGTTATTTGTTTTATGAAACCCCTCTACATCTGAAGTAGTATTTAAGTATTTTCAGTATTTCAGCATTTGTAAGATATGGCCAGAATTACAGTTTAAAACATAAAAAATGGACTAATACAATATGAAGAAACATCAGTGTTGACATTATATTATAGGCATCTATGTATTGTGTTGCAGAGACATCTACCGAAGTTAGCGTGCTAACCAGCTAGCCCCAGACCGTCCTGTCTCCTAAAACCATTTCAATAGTCCCATAGCCCCCTTAGTTCAGCTGGGAGATATAAAAGCAAGTTTGCTACTTAGTCTAATAAGTAAACAAAACAAACTCACTAAGTGTGGAGAAAGGATTCTGGTGTCCAGCTGTGTTCCCTTGGAGGCTGGCTGACTTCGCCCCATTGGCATGGTGACTCCCCCTGAGGTTGCGGTGTGGGCCGATTCCGCTCAGCTAATAGGGCTGCTTAGCTCCACGGCTAACTGAGCTACTTGCTAACGGCAACCAGCATGGTAGCTAGTCACTACAGCCAAAGATATCTGCAGCAAAGAGTAGCAGGTCTAGAATAGTCAGCAGCAGTTCGTGTTTATGCTGTCCCCTGTAGTTTTGGAGCTACCATTCTTAAAAAGGAGTCCTGTTGTGCCTTTACATATTTAAAAATGTAAATATTTTGGATTATGTGGTTCAGGCTGTGCATCTTTGTAATCTTTGTAATGTTGTTATAGTTGGCCGTGTAAGACCACGGGTGAATCCAGAGCTGAGGAGGTTACAAAACTACTTAAACCAACTGACATGATGGACAACTTCAACAATTGATCTATTTACAAACTGAAAAAGCAAAGCAAATTATTTAAAGCAGTATTGATTTTGTGGCCTGTGGGGCAACAGAACAAGCTGGAAACACAACACACTAATTATACATTGAGCAGACACTGAAAACCACACATCTGGAGTCGTGTCCCTGGCCATCCAGTGAATTTAAGTCTCATATACTATACTATATATATACTATATATATATTGTCTTTGTCATTTATGGACAATGTACAGTTTATCCGAGTTTTTTGCTGAAAACATAGTCGATGAAAGAGCTGAAAAAACTGTAAAGTTGTGAGATATAAAAACCAAAACAATGAGCTGAAAGACACTAAAGTACTTATTAAGCTAGGAGAAGTCAGATGATAATTACCTGTTGGTTCATCACTACGCACCAACCATTACATTACACATAGTTACGTAATTGAATGTTGATATAGAAATATTAATCAGTGCAGCTTTAATCTATAACAAATGACAACTACTTCATTTAGATTAATAAAAGTTGCATAATTGGCGGTATAAATACAAAGGGTTATTACTATACTATTACTATATATAGGATTAAACGCAGAGTTAACATATACTACAAAAAGAGCTGTTAACTCTCTACAAAATCACTTTACATATAACTCGCTCACGTCAGGAGATTTCTTACAACAACAAGCCGTCTTTTCTAAACGTGTCTGTTAATGCAGTTGCCTGTCGTCCACACATCCTGACATCCTGACATTGGTTTACGCATAAAGCCGTTCCATACAGTCGGACGCTGCCAGGATCTATAGCTGATCTGCTGATGTTGGGCCCGATAAGGGAGTATCTACAACAAACCTCCTCTGGCCATCAAAGCTATCCTACTATTGTTCCCCCACGCACAGGAAGCAAGGTTTGTTGTGTTATTGTTGGATGAGGGAGAAAGAGTGAGGGAGCTGGAATAAGGCAGTGTGTGTGTGTGTGTGTGTGTGTGTGTGTGTGTGTTTGAACTAGATTGTTGTGTTTCAATATGTGAGCAGTGTGTCACATGTGTCATATTGATCTGTGTGGTGTGTACGGCGGCAGAGGGGGTAGCCGTCGTTATCAAACGTACCTGAGTCAGAACGGAAGAGGAGCTTAACGGCCGTCTGCTCAGCGGAACAAGGAGCCACTGCAGGAAAACACCTGGGAGCCGAGGGAGAACAAACAAACCCTGAGGAGGGAAGAGGAAGAAGAGGGAGAGGAGAGGCAGGATGAGGAGGGGAATTAAACACAGAGAGGGAGAGAGAGGCAGAGTAGCAGCTGCTGTTGAAGCCATGTGGAGTCCAGGAAGAGGAAGAAGAGGATGAAGAGAGAGTTCCGGTTTATCCGTCGGTGTTGCATCATTGAGGCCGAGCTGCCTTACAATAAGTTGGTTTGTAGGTTTCGAAATTAAACTGAGGCGTTCATGAAGAATCTCGGGAGTGTTAACTGGAGGTTGTGCAAATGTTCCAGTTGTGTCAGTGATCAGAAAGGTGTGTTTTTAAAGGAAAAGTTTTACACGTGTCTTGGTCTGCTTTCTTGTTGTTACAGGAGGCTAAATAAAGCTAACATCAGCAGCAAGTTAGCTTGTCTTATTTGTTTATCCTTCTTATGTTTTTTTTTAAATCCCTTTATGCTAAGCCAACATAAATTGCTGGTATGCTGTAGCCTATTGAAGAGACAGAGTGATATCAATCTTCTTATCTGACTCGTGGAGAGCAGGCAAAAAAACATACTTCCTGTACGAACTGTTGTATCGTTGCTTTAAAATGTCTGAAGCATAAATGTAGAATTGGCTACACCTCTTTTAATTTCCTTCACCTTCTCCCAGAGATCACTTCTCCTCCACGTGTCCTCAGGTCTGTTAATATTAATTCCATCTCTTGGCCTGACACTGTAGACAGTTGTGTTTCCAACACACTGCCATGGTTACGTGTGTTTTTTACATTAGCTCTGTCACACCTGCTGTTGTTATCAAAAAAAGAAAGACTGCTAACCAGCTAACATTATCTGAACATAGAATAGATATATTACACAACCAGCTGGAGGACCTCAGCTGTGCAAAATGAAAAAATCAGAATTTTCCTCTTACCCGTGGTGCTATTTATCCATCTGTCTTCTCTTGAATATAATGGAACTAAATGGCACTTGACTTGAGATGCCCAAAAATCCATTTGAAAAAACTCCACTGCAATGAATCTTTTTAGAAATCATGACCATATTACTCGAGATAATCCACAGACCTTGTTGTGGGCGTTTTCATGCAGGAACTATATTTTGGTACCATATCCAGGGGCGTAGTGCTATTTGTTTAAGTACGGGAGCGAACCCTGCGAGCTTGCACGTGCACATGCAGTGCGCGGGTTATGTTATGGCTCATTTCAAAAGTCAAGTGCTCAGCAGCTTCAACCTTTGGTAATGTGGACAAATTATGTATGTCATTTATCGTTACCTTTGGTAACGGTTCTTTTAAAGTTTTTGCACCTTCATCTTTACGTGAGTTACAGAGACACCTTAATCTTGATTACTTGATAAGTATGGAAGATTATAAGAATAGCATTAAGGCGATTTGACCACTGAATGCACGAGTCCTGTCACTGACAGTAGATTCACTGTCTTGCCGTAATTTGCTGATTGTTTTAAGTGTGCTTGCATCTTTTAAGGTGGAACATTTTTCGCATGTTACTCAAAACACGAGTTAATGTCGGGAATTGATCAGCACTCCTGGCACCACATGGCCTATGACCTAATCACCATGCAGAAGGAGGCGTGCATCACCACACAGCTAGCTAACGTTACAGCTCGGCAGACACCGTAAATGTCGGACCTTTTTCTTTCGACGGACGACAACCAACAAATGTATCACCTCGCAGAAAGAAACATGCATTTACTTCTTCTGCGAGGTGACATGATACGGCTGGCGGGTGTATTTCAGTAAAGCTTGAAAACAGTCTAGATGGATAAATAGCACCACAGGTAAGAGGAAAAGTATGTATTTTTGATTTTGGGGTGAACTGTCCCTTTAAGATTGGGGCATCCTCAACAGGAAGTGGTTCCCATGGCATGTTGTTTGATAAAGTCTAAAGGAAAAAGTGCAAGATTTTGAGATTTAACAGTTATTTAAATATGGGCTCACATTTTCATTCTTTCATTTCATTCATTATCTCCTGAAAACCGTTCATATATAACACTTCTTTATACACCCAGAAGAGTTTTTGTTGACTTTTTAAAAGAAATCAGACAGATGGACACACCATAACACAGACACACACTGTAGACTGGCCCAAACAAGGCAGACAGAGGGCCTGCCTTGTTGCCGTCGCAGACATCACATCCTCGACACAGTTCCCTGGCTGCCATGCAGCTGAACTGGGCCACTCCAAAGTTTCTTCCCACTCTGTCTCTGCAGATGGCATTGTTTTCAGACACAATTTTCATTGTATCTGGAGTAGGAGGGGATGGAAATCACTGCTGCAGCAGACGCCAAGCGGGTTTGTACTCAACGACCCTCAGCGGCAGTCGAGAGTCAGTCGCAAGCCTTTTTTTCCCTGCTACCCCCCACGTCATGCTCGCCTTCTCCAACCGTCCCTCCACCCCTGTCTTCTGGGAGGTAAAGCCTGGATTTCCCCGTTTCCACTCTCCCTTGCTCTTTAACAACTAACGCCTCGCTCTCACCCTCTCATTTAGCACCACTCCTCTCATTTCCTCTCCTCCCCTGTTAAACCATTATGTCCTTTTATTCAAGACACTTCCTCCTCCCATTTTCCTCTGCGCCTACCTGCTCTGATCACTGAACCTGTCTCCTTGGCGTTATGTGTTGGATACTTACACCATATTTTCCCTTCATTTTCATTGTGCCAATCTCATCGTCATCAAAATCTCATTACTCACCTTATCCTGCGCACAAATTCCCCAGCCTAAGTTTCAGCGTTGTATCACTCTCTGTCTCTTTGCTTACCCAGAGCACCTGTTTTTACAGATAGAAACTTTTTTATCGGCTCTTTTCCGTCTCTACCCTCGCCATCCCCAAATCCATCGGATAAGTAATTACCTCTATATTGTAATTACCAGGTACGGCAGAGATATTTAAAGCATTTTCGGATGCAGTTTGGTATTCAGAGTGTTCCCTCTGCTCCTGTTCTGTGCTGTCTGGACCTGTCTGATTGTTCGCTTTGATTACAGGGTCCTCGGCTCAACCAAAGTATTAAAACTTCCTACAGTAAGCACGTGTGAGATACTGTACTGAGGGGACAGAGTGTGTGTGTGTGTTGTGTGTGTGTGGAACAGATGCGTCGACGGTGTTTGTGCGTGTGCAGCATATGGGGTTGTTTGTGCAGTACATTACACATGTGGCTGTGAATGCAGGTGTGCGAGCTCCTTCTGTATAAAAGCCTTCCAAGAATCTGTGCGGAGGGCTTGACGTCTGTGTAATTTATGGCTCTCTAAGGATTTTCAACTTTCGGCGAGCAGCTGCATGGCAAGGCAACAAAGAGACGCGCTACCAAATTACAAAGGTGTCAAGTCTGGGTGTGTCACATTAATTACCCGCCGCCTCCTGACCTTGTATTTTATGTCTGTTTCAGTGGATCTTTACAGTCTTTATTATACACTTAATGGACCTAACACAGATTCAGACGGCACACTGGGGTACTTATAGGTGATAGTTAATAACGATTAGGCCTGTGTGCAGACTTTTAAAGCAGGTGCTGCAATGTTAAAACAGCGTTACCCCCTGACCTGACTGCAGAGTTATTACTGAGTGTTTATGTTTTGTAAAAAATAAGTAGAAAGGAGCAGTAGCAGCATGTCTCCTGTTTTACGTCTGTTGATAAAATTAAGGTTAATTCAAAAAATGTGTGTCAGTAAATTTCACTATTTTGTGGCCTCAAATTTAAAGCAAGGCAGTAGAGGGATCTCCCTCCTTCTTGTTCAGTGGACTACCAGGGCCACGAAAGTCTCTGTCAGCTTTACTGACGCATTAATATTTCCTAACTGTACATTCAGCAATTCGTGGATTACGAGCTTAGTTGTCCCTCCGGTAAACACACCGACTCTTTGGCTGTCGCAACTGCAGGAAACAATAGCACGTGGAGATTTTTGTGGTCTTGGTAACCCAAAAGTATTCCCACACCATGACCCTTATGGGGCTCCGTACTTATGCTATTTCTCACTGTCTACAAAAAAGTAAGAATCTGGCTCTGCAGCTATCATTTCACCAACGCGACTCTTCTTGGGGGGATATTTTCCCTGATGGATGTGGCAGATTACTTTTGGATAATATTGCGTTAATGGATATAGTAACTGTAATAATATTCCCTGAATCCTTAGTAACACATTATATTGCACTGTTACTGCTTAAAATATATTGCTGTAACGCGTTATTTTTGTAGCCCGTTACACCCATGCAATTTAACATATTTTTTCCCCTTATTTAGTCAAAATAAACTGTTGAATTCGCAGGTCTTTGTGGATCAAATTCTTGTAACAGCCCCACTGGTCAGGTTATGACAACTAGATCAACAATTTCAAATTCGTCATTTCATTTAGTCAGAGAACAATGTGATGTCCTGTGTTCCCGGATGTGAACATGTGTAACCTACAGACAACACAGCACAGAAAAGTGAACTCGTCTACAAAGTGTTGACGATAAGAAGACGGGTGTCAGAAGGATCAGAGGGAAACTTTGTACCTTAAATCAATGTACAAAGGTTGTGAGGAGCAATTAATAAAGCCACACACACGCACGCACACACACACACACACACACACACACACACACACACACACACACACACACACACACACACAGAGAACATACATACAGGGGCCCTGATTTCTGAGAGGAATACCAGATGACGGATCATGACACACTCAGCTCAGCGTCATCAGGAAACAACCTTGTAAACAGGAATGGCTGGGAGGAGGCTCGGACACTTTGCAGTTAAAACAGAGAAAGACAAAGTTCATGGAGGCATTTTTAGATTGACTATTACAAATACACCTGTAATCCTGTTCCTACTTCCCTTTCTATTTCTGCCATTTGATGAATCTGTCAACTGCCTTCTTGTCTGTCTGACAGAACGTCCCCCTTCACTCACCCACACACTTTGTGACTCTCTGATCGTCTCCTTTTCACTCTCCAGGCTGCCATCATGGTGCGACCCAATCACCAGAATAAATGTTAGCTATTAGTACAATTCTGCAAAACTACAGATAAGTTCAAACTGAACCTTTCTTTATATTACAACTTAACGTTTGTTTAGGTTGATTCTCTATTTGCTCTGCTTAGGTTTACACACAAAAAACACTTGGTCAGGGTTAAAAGAACCATCATGGTTTGGCTTAAAGTAACTGTTTTGGTCGACACGATCACGGATGGAGATGGTCAGACTTCATGTGAAAAATAAACCATTTTGTTTGCCACAAAAATGGATCGAAATGGTGCAGGTGTCCTTTAAAATACCCATTGATGGGGCGAGGGCTGCGGTTGGGTGTTTGGCAGCCTTGTTGTCAGTAATAAAATATCTGTGAGGTGCAAATAAAAGATGAAATAATTAAAACCAGATTTGATGAAGGCATAAGTTTGGTCTTAAATTTAAGTCATGCTAGCAGCTCTATGAGGCTGCACTTAGCAAAGCAGCGTTTGAGCTAAATGCTAACTTCAGCATTCAAACAATGGCATGCTGACATGCTGATGTTTTACTGGTCTACCTTATTTCTAGCATGTTAGCATGCTAAAGATAAAGCATGCTAACATGCTCTAGCATGCACAAATTAGCCAATTTGCAGCTGAGTTATTGTCAGCTTCGTTGTTTTAATACCTGGTCAGAGATATGGGGAACTTTTGACATAATAATATCATATAATAGCTATAATATCTCTGAATTGGTGAAAACGACTACAGAAGTGTCCACTAACCTGTGGCAATGACAATCATAGACTGCTAACATCTAAATAAAATGATTTATTATTTTAAATATTTTCTTGTTCTTCCCATTTTGACGGCGTTGCACAAATGCAGTAGTAGCTTGGGCAGATGGGACTTGTGACCTGATGACCAAGCTAGGGTAAGTAAAGTGAATGGATCACCAAAGTTATTACAATTCATCCTGAGCGGAACGTGAGTGTTTGTCGTAAATGTAAAAGGCAATCCATCCTGTATTTGTTGAGACATTTAGTCGGGTGAAGTCATGAACAGATGGACATTCCCAGCCTTGATGCCGTACCGCTAGCACGGCTAAAGCCAGTGATGATGAATATAAAACTCATTGTAATGTCTAACTTGATTTAAGACATACATTAGTGCATTCGTAAACATCTTTTCTCATTATGTGTGCTGTTTATCATTCAGAGTTTACGCTGATGCTTGCATGGCCTTTGAAACAATGGGCTGATAGATGTGGCCAATGACTGACGAGACTGCACATGTATGTTTGAGAATAAAGACTCATGACAGTGTTACATTCATTCCAGTATTAATGAATAGTTAACAGTGTTTGTTTGTGGTTGTAAGAGTGAGAATAAATTAAAGGGTGAGTCCAGCCTTTAAAGAACAGAGGTGATTCATTAGTACGCCGTTCATGGTGATATTAATTATACGGCTATTTACAGTACAGTAGGCCTGTGTGGCATTCTTGAGAGTAGTCTCAGTACAGTAGAGAGAGGGGAGGTCCCCTGTGAACCAGGACAGGGAAGGGGAAGCTGGCAGAAGAATGCTGCTGTACACAGCCTCCTGGAGCTGAACAAAACCAGGCATTCCTCATGGAGGTGTTTATACTCTGCAGCGTGGTGTGGTCCATCCTCACTCCATCTGTTAGTGTCACCGTCAGCAGCGTGCTCATCCAACAGAAATAAAAACATGCTCAGGACAGGAAATAAACGGTGACAAATTGTTAACAGCTTTGTTCAGCCCATCGAAGAAAGAGAATTTAAGCTAAGACTGAAGAGAGGAGAAAGAGTTTGTTGATTACACTGAGGAAGTTACAATCAGAATCTGCGACCACGACATATAAAAAAAATAAAAAATATTGAAATCCCCCAATCTGTTTTTGTGCACTGAGGCAATCCCTCAGGTGGCGCTTCATCAGAGGTGGGATACTTTGTTTCTGTACTTCAGGTACCTGTACTTTACATTACTTATTATGACTACTTTTACGTCCTACATTTAAAACAAATATCTTTAATTGCTGCTCCTTACATTCTCAAAACAGGCTCCTTACTTTAGTTTTAACGCACTTGAGGGGACACAAAATGACGTAGAGGGAGACTTTTATACTTTGAGTACATTTCAGAGCCTGTACTTTTTTAACAAGTACACCTATGCCACCGCTGCAATATACGTTAACAATCATAACAACAACAGTTTACAGACAAGTTTTAACAATAGCTTCATAAATGTGCTTATTGTTAAATTATAAGCTATTAATAAGCACTTATAAGAAACTTGGTATCAGTTTACAGACTTCTTAAGAAAATTTAAAAAATCCTTATGAGTAATAACAAGGACTTTAATATTAATCTAACAATAGGCTTGTTTATTACGCCATTATCAAAACGTATATTGTTTTATTAACACATGTTATTGTTAATAAGCATCTTATAAGGACTTACAAGGCCCAAGGACTAACATTAATTCTTCAATAAACATGTTTATGGTGCTATTATTAACATTTACTGATATTTAATAATGTTAATAAGTAGCCCATCTTATTGCCTATTAACTAACGCTTATTACAAGGTCTTTAATATCACATTACATGACACACTTCGGTTATTTTCTTTGTTCAGTCCTGCCTGAAGACATGTCCGGACCGCTGCTAACATTTTGGCTCGGTTTTGACACCCAATAAAAGTCAGCGTTATCTGTAACAGACTACACATTCATACTGTCTGAGTCAGTTGTTGCATGAGCTTCATGGTCTAATAAATGATCCACGTCCATATGTTGATATGAGTATAGCAGGCTAGGCTAGAGAAGTTCACATATCCCCTCTACTCTATACAAAATCTATGTTTACTGTGAAACTAGACACAGACAAGTTGAGCCAACAGTGACCTGAAGTGCACCACGAGCACAGGCTGGCATTAACTTTCAGGACACAGCCTTAAAGAGTCCGTATCAGCTGTAGCCTCTCTTGCAACATCAGTGCTACAAACATCAGAGGGGCTGCTGCTGGCTGTGTTCCAGAGGCACTCTGACACAAACTGACTGTGTGTTTCCTCCAGACAGACAGACATGTAGCCCAGGATACTGTATTTCTAATTGTGGCGTTTTTTAAATCAGGCATTTCTGCGCGTCTCAGTGGTCCTTTTCCTGTCCGTCTCTCATTTTCTATACCTTCCTCTCTCTCCGGCCTCGTTTCAATAGAGTGCATTCCAACAATTCTTCACTGTCAGTCTCTCTCTCTTTCTCTCATTCAGACCCATTCGTTAGCCGCTGCTGACAGATCCTTGCTGAGACATGAAGGCTTGGAGCTGCTTTAACTGGTCACAGCCACACTCAGCTCGTTCCTGCCGGGTTATGGATGCAAAATAGAAACAGAAATACCTGAGAGGGTATTATTATATATTCAGAATCATTTAGAGGCTGTTATAGAAGTCGCACATGATTCCTGTTGTCGTGGTTGATCTAACTGTGCAGAGAGAGGAGTTAGAGAGGTTTCTGCTGAATATGAATAAATCAGCCGCTTGTCTTTGCACCTGAATCTAACCCTGTTTCGTCTTTTGATCTGATTCAGCCACATTCCTCCTCCTGGGATTTGGAAACCTGAGAGCCGGGGTGAGCGGTCATACTCGAGGCTCGAGGGGCCAACTAATGACTTCCCATTAGTCCATTTGGTCTACATGATCCTCTATTATCTCAGAGACACGCGCAGGAGAGAGTCTATCCCCACGACTAATCGAGGGTCAATTGTCCCCCTCTCTGTACTCTGATGCATGTGACGGCAGCCGAACGTGCACCTCTGCACACACACACACACACACACACACTCACACACACGTGCGCATACTTCTTGTACAACACAAATACAGTAGATTCATGTTTTTCATCTAGAAAAGCGGACCGTGTGTGGGGGGTCAAATATGCGATTGCTGCGTCAAATTAACCACTGAAGCTTTTCAGCCGACGACGGAAGAACGCATGAAATCAAATGTCATCATTGTTCAATCGGAGATCGGTTCAGGGTGCTCTGACCTTCTCCGGATCTTCTGAAAAGCTCTTAAATATTTGAGCGAGTGCTGTCATTTCTCACTCAATTGTGAAGCATAGAGGGCCCTCTGTGCTCCGTTCATGGCCAAATTGGTCGTCAGCTCGGGACAGTGAGTGTGTGTGTGTGTGAGCCAATGTTTGAGTGGGTGTGATGTGTTCCACACAACAGTACTTTAACATGTGTGAAGGCTCTTAATGTGCAACTTCACTGTGTGTGTGTATTTGTGTGTACAGTTGAGACACGTGTGCACATGCAAGAGCGTTTCTGCATGCATTTAGCTTTCCTAAGATACACGTGTCTGTATGTATACCTTTATGAGACTAAAGTGTGTGTTTTTTGCACACACACGCACACACACACACACACACACACATACACACACACACACACACAAACACACACACACGCTCACACACTGCTGAGCTTTAGGCATGCATGTACAGTATTTTTATGGATGTTTCTTATTAAGTTGTCGCCTCTGCAGAAAATGATGGATGGCCTTCTCTCAGAGGGATTGTGGTGAGATGTTACAGGCGCAGGTGTGAGTCAGTGTGTGTGTGTGTGAGAGAGTGAGAGAGAGAGAGAGAGAGAGAGAGAGTCTACTATAGTGTGATATGAATGCAGGTCCCGGTGGGAAAATCCCTACCTCCAGTCAAGAACCTGCAACACCCCCCCTCCTCATCCTCCTCTTCCTTCTCCTCCTCCTCTTCCCCTTTCCCTTAGAAACCAAACACACCACACGCTCATGTTTTGGGAGCCACAACCTGAGCATAAGATAAAAATTTTGAAAAAACGTTTTGACGTGTGCAGGGTCATAAAAATGGCAACACTGATAGCATAGGTAAGATGAAGGAACACAAAATAATGAAGGAAACCATTTAAACCCTTAATTGTATCCCTATTTTCTTCTCTTTGTAGAAAATAGTGTTTTTGTTCTTTACAAGTGAAAATATCTTTTTGAACTTTAGAACAAAAAACAACGGCACCTGTTACCAATTCTGGAAATGTATGTACAACCATACGAAAACGTCTAAAACCCTATCCCAGTCTAAAGTATTCACAAACAAACGCTTAGGTGGAAAAACAGCCTTTTCAAAGAGAAATGTGAATACAATTACACAAACTTTCCTAATTTCCATGCTTGTGGCTTAAACACCCCACCCATTTAAATTATATATTCACAGATCTGAAAACTCATTGGCTACATGGTGCGTTAATCAGCTGGGGCCTTGTTTGTAAGTGGCTCTACAGAGAGGGGATGAACAAGGAGTGGGCCTCCTGTCGATGAAATCACTCATTGGCTGTTGCAGGCCACAGGGCGGGCATAAAAGCTCCTAACTGCTCAAATGAGGTGTCTTGCTTTCAAATAGTGGACTTTTTTTTGACAGATAAAAGCATGAGAAAGCATTTGCGATTGCGCCTGCCTGATGTGGTTTTATCTTGAAATGATTTACATGAACTGAATCACAAGAATCTAAGCTTTCTTTTAACGATGTATGGTTTGACTAGCTGTGTTTGTATTGTTTGGCAAACTACTCGAATGGTAACAGTTAAAGGTTAAAGGTGATATTCACTGCCACTAGATATCGCACTACAGCACCGGCATCTCAGACCAAAACAAATGGGCCCTTTGCTTACTCAATATAGTTTAAAAAAAAAAAGCAGCATGTGAACTATGGATGTATAAGGAGAGCTGGAAACAGCATCAGAGACAGAGCCAACATGCTCCAGCATTGTGGAGCCTGTAGATGTTGCGCACCAAAGACTTTCACCCACAAAGCTGCTTAATTTCCAGTGTAGCCCTCCAGTAAATAATAAATAATCATTTTATAATAAAATGATTTAATAATGCGTCTTTTATAGACTTGTTAGATGTTATCGGACAAAATCTTTTCAGAAACATATTTTAGTGTACTGATTGGCTGTAATATGAGAGAAAGTTTCTTACGAGGTGGCCATTTTGAAAACAGACACAGGGAGGACAGACAGGGACTCACATGCTCACCTGGCCACAACAAAGAACAGAGAAGCTCAAAGAGGGAGTGTGATGTCATTATCTGTTCAGGACGCCATTCCTCCGATCTTTACATAGAAAATAATTGTTTGCTCCTACATTAATGTTTCAAATCATATACACTGTATCTAACCTTTAATTTTTACATCACTATAATATAGGCTACAAAAAGATATGACGTTTGACCGTGTCACACTTTGCATCACCAGCGTGTCCTTAGTGTTTCACTGCACTGGTATCCCAAGTCACAATACAGCCAGTGGCCTTGGCCAAACGTGCGAATATGAAACAGAGTGTAAATATAGCTCCATAGCTCATGCTGTTTCCTCCATTGACTCTTGTTAGAAAAACAATGGCATCCTATTATTCACCGGGCCATGATTGAACTGGAAGAAAAGACTGAGTGACTGTGGGGACATTGTTCATGACTACACTACAGTGGAGTTTGAGCAGACTGTCTGAAATGCCTTCAGTCAGAAATAAGTCATGGATTTATTGAGCAGTTTTATTGTTTAATGAGCTTCACCTTTCAAATGTTTTTCGTCCATGATAAAAAAACTTTCTTGCTCTTTCCCCCGTCACGTCTCCTCGAGGTTGGCTGGCTGAAATACTATATTTGGGGCTGAGTTTGAACATGCAGAGTCACCGTCAGGCATTGTTCAAAAATGTTCCCTAAACATGAGCGGCCGTCAAAGGTCAGGACTCTGAGAATAACTCCTGTGATATTTAGAAACACCTTTTGTTTCCTGATAGCCCAGCTAGCGGTGATGCTGAGGTAACAAGAGGAGTCAGTTGGCATGGCAACTATCCCTGTGACCTCTCCGGCAATAGTACCTACATAAAGGTCTGTTATGCAACAGGCTGAGTTTAGGGTCACGGTTACTCTTCTGGTTATTCATGAGTGTTGACTTTGCTTAAAGCATCTTTTGTTTCACATAAACTTCATGAATTAAAACAGTGAGTGAAAATGCATTTAAGAGTGTAATAACAATTCATGACATTTTAATGTCAAGTCCAAATTGTACCGCTGAGGTCAAATAATCATGACACAGTTATAATGGTCTCATGACAGCTTAGCCAAAATTATGGGGGCAGCATATCACTAGGGTAACTGACAGCTGCTCTTTGCTAGATAAGTTTGACTGCAGCTAGCTAATGTGAGATTATCAGCTCATGACTCAGTTAGCCGTGGAGCCAATGAACCAAGAGTTTGTCCGGACCAAGACCCCAGATCATACAGGATGGAGGTGATTTACAGTGTCTCTGACCAAGACTGTGACTTCGGAGATGACAAGACACTGCAGGCGGGGATGGGACATCTGGGGATGGGACATCAGCAGCGGGTCAAACAAAAAAAAAGGTAAGAGCTGGAATATTTTTGTTTAATAGAAGTTTGATGGGTGCGTTGTGCCCTCAAACAATAGCTACAGTAGTAGCAATATGACAATGACAGAGTGGACTACAAAACTTTACCCAACTTTCGATTGGTATTGGGGTAAGCATTTTTGGGTGAACTGCTCCTTTAAATGATTAAAGATAAAAGTAGTCAGTGTGCAGAACACATCATCAGATTGTTTCTTTTAGCAATAGTAGTAGCAATACGACAATGACAGAGAGTTCTCTATTACGAGTTAAAGTACCGCATTCAAGATCTCTCTCAAGTAAAAAGTACATGAACGTAATTAAAGGAACAGTTCACCCAAAAATTAAAATTCAGTCACTATCAACTCACTCTGATGCTGATGGAAAGTCAAGTGAACTTTCGTAGTCCAAAGAACATTTCTGAAACTTCACAACAAAACAGCGTTGCAGCATTCTCCTAAACAACTGAAGTAGATGGGGACTTGTTTTACAATGTTAAAAAACAGCCTAATAGATAATAATTGAAAAATCAAAAAATAATTGATTTTTGGGTGAGCTGCTCCTTTAAATTATGAAAAGCAAAAGTAGTCAGTGTGCAGAAGATATCATAAATACAGACGAACTGAAGCATTTACTGTTGTTATTTGTCAAGTTGGAGCCATTGGGTATTGATCTGCAATTATAATCATATTTTATATGTATTTTTTTTTTTTTAGAGTAGCCTAACTACTGCTGTTCAGTAACTGTAGTGGAGTAAAGTCACCTAAACAGTAGAAGACACTTGAATAAAGCACTCACTCCTAATGCCACTGCGCATAAACACTGACTCTAGGTTGGGTTGATAATACTCATCATTTTGCTGCGTGTGCCGTAAAATTTCTGCTCATGTGGCCAAAACAGTCCTCAGATGAGCAGACAAGCCCACAGGACTTGGCCCAGCCTCGGGAATATCTGAATAAATGATTCACGACAGAGGAAACATTGCTCAGAGAGGCTGCTGTGTGGACTCATGTGCGCACATTATCACCCATTCTTCAGGCAGGGGGCGGGAGAGAGATACTGTCGAGCGGACCAGCAGCAGACTCTTGGAAATCTGCTCTGTCCCTCACCACCACCGACACCACCAACACCAGCGCTGCGTAATCAGGCAGGTCCAGGGCTGAGGCGCACCGAGCTCTGCTTATTGATAAGACTCCTTGGAAGGAGAGGACCGCAAACTAGCGTGCGACGTTACTTGAGACGCTCAGCCTGTAAGCTTCACGGTTAAAGAGACCCCCCTGAGAAGAGAATTGGATTTTTTTAATTGATCGTCTTTGGAATAATTGAAACTTTACTTACTTTCTGATCGTCCTGGACAGTTTTTTTTTTCTTTCCTGAGAAGTTCTGATCGTTGTTGCGTGGAGATGCCTTTTAAATAATTAATTAATTAAATGTATTTGCCTTTTGTAGCAGAAAACAATTACATAGAGAAGACTGAAGAAAAGTAATTAAAATTTGGAGCTTTTTTTCTTCTTTGTTTTTAAATCCAGCGCGGAGGAACTTTTTTAGTTTTTAATTTATTTTAAGGGGGACTGCCTTCTTCTTCTTCGTCCTCCTCCTCCTCCTCCTCCTCCTCCTTCTTCTTCGGGTATCTCTGCTGGAGAGACCACAGTGGGGACGGGCGGTCCACGCGCGCGCAGTCCCGCAGGACGAGCCGCTGTCCCCCCGCGCGCAGTGCTGAGGAGAGAGGGACTCTCGCGCCTCCATAAATGCCCGGTCCGTCGAAGAGGCTCGAGGCTGGGCAGCAACATGAGCTCGTGGGTGCAGCTGCTGCTCGCGTTGCTGGCGGCGTGTCTGCGGTTTGGCGTCGCCGAGGTGAGTTTCCGTCAGTTTTTACGGAGCTTTAAGTGATGCTTTACCTTCACAGGAGCACCTGTGAGGAGTTTTGAGTCACGCTTTACAAATGTCACGAGAAACAAGTGGGGTTTGGGGGAAATTGTGCACGAGCGCTGACACAAAAGGCTTTAAAGTACCATAAAATCATGCTAGCTTCTCTACAACTACTCCACACTCATGTTTAAATCCTTTTATAGCCAAGAAGCACCTCACCATTTTTCAAATATGGTGAATTACTGTATGTTTTGCTCATAATTCTGCAGCATTTTGTTGTCCTGTGGACCTAAATTATGAGTAATATTAACAAAAGTAAAGCAGAATGCTCAAAAAACAGCGTTGTAATCAAATACAGGTGATTTTTTTATGACTGGACTTGTGCACCTGCTTCATTCCCGCCTCATCACAAAATCCAGTCTTTTCCTTATGTGATTCTGAATGGGGTTGGGATTCCTCGCAGAAAATAACTGTTATTCCTCCCATTAACTGGCATTATGAATGGATGCCCAGGGGCGGACACATGCAGAGGTCGTCCTCTGTGTGTGATGAGCCAGGAAACAGAGGCCTGCCATGATAGGCTCTTTTCACAGCTGGATGCTCCACGTGGGTCAAATGATGCATTTGTGGATGAGGCTCCAGATGTTGAACGAGGCCATAACTCAGTCAGTGAGCAGCATCATCATCATACTGGAACATGTAGAGGCCACATGTTAGTAACAGTTGCAGTGACACTTTTTTCATCAACACGATGTAAAATCACTTGTCTTGCTGAATGTCGGACATCTAAAAACTTAAAAGGAGACAAGTGCAGAACCCCATTTCAATTTCAGCTAGTTTGTGACACAGATGAGGCACTTACTTTATTATTGCTGTTTCCAGCCTCAGAGAACCACTTCAGTGCTGCTTATGATGACGTGATTATTGTGGCCAACTCCGCCATGATTTTAGCCACACGCTGTGGTAGTAGCTAGCTAGTTACTGTGTCTTCTTCCTCCTTTTTCCGCTTTATGGCACGTGGCAACCAAAGCGAGAACAGAAAGAAACGGAAATGATTCAAGATTTAAGGTGCTGGATCATTTTCTTGTGTATTATCAACGCGATATCAATATTTCATTTTTAACGGCCCTAAGAAGTGTTGATTTTGTGAGTGTCATTCCCAACTCGTCAAATTGGGATGGTGGCCAACCCGATCTACAATCCCAAAGCATCAGTATTTAACAAGTAGGAAATGAAACTCAGAAATCAACTTTTCTTCAAAATAGGACCCTTGAATGCCAAGTTTGTCTGAATAAAAGTTTCCTAAAAACTTGTGAAAACGAGCAGGCAGTGGTGAAATATAGACGCAGGATTGATGGGCGAAGTCTGACCGCCTGCTGAGGTCAAACAGGAAGACAAAACTTAACCGAGGGTCTTGTCTAGGTCAAGTGAGGCTTGAGGATAACTGACATAGCCTAATGTTCATTTTAGAGAAAAATCTTGACCTCTTTTGATAAAATAAAGCCTATAGAAGAAGGTTCAGACGCTCTTTGGGTGTGATTTTATCTTTATTTCTGCCTCCATTCAGATTTCATCTCTGTTTCTGACGCACACAATTCAGCCCCACAATGAACCGCCAGTGTCGGCCAGTTGTAAAATTAAACGGGGTCAAAACACACGCGCAGTTAACGAGTCACTCATGGGAAGTGGAGATTTAAACAAGTCAACAATGAGGGCACAGCCCATCTGCGAGTTTGCTCATAGGACTGTACAACTTCTGCACACAAACTATTAGCTGTCAATTCAAGTAAAACCAATAAAACTGGATTAGATAAATGCAACAAAACTAATTTATAATTCCTTTAGCTTCTTATCAAATTCTGGCATCACAAGTGGTTTCATTCCTCCTTTAATTCACTAAACCCATACAATTTACACACATAGTCTTCCATCACTGGGACTACTCCACATGAAGGCAGGCTTGGAGTGAAACACAGTTATGATGGATGACTTTAAATCCCTTTCATCAACCCCTCTTTTTATTTTATGGCTTCTGTAGGCACCACATGTGAAGGAAAGATCAAATTTGACACAGTGTTATAGAGCAAGAACGCCTACAAAGGCTTTGAGGTATACAACCAGGAATTCCCCTTGTTAGGGTTTAAAGTGATAGTATGGCAGCTGTGAAATGATGGAGTCTGTATAGAAAGAGCATTATTGTAGGAGAAAGTGTTGAGTGGGTGATAATTTAAAAACGTGCTAATATATGAAGTGCTACTTATACTGAGAATTCAAACGGAGGAATCCAGACATTTACTTTTGGTTAACAAAAGCTGATCATTATCCTTAATTGCATCAGGCGCCTTTCCACCTCAGAAGGTAAATTATGACAAAGGAATTAATTAAAATCATATTCATTCATATGTTATTGCGCACGTGTAAGCAGAGTTTCATTGACGACATGTGAAACCTCACACGTGTGCTGCTGCTGCTGCTGCTGCTGCGCCGGCAGCAAACTCGACCCTCTAATTATGTACGATTAGATGTTCCTTCTCCTCGCCTGCCCGCTGCAGCCGCTGCCTGTACCTGGCATTCCTCACTATGTCCAACAGCCTTCAGGGGATAGGAGCTCGCTTCAGGTGATTTGTGCTGGATCATGACAACATTTTTATTTTAAAATGGCAGAAAGTATACGGGACAGCCTAAACCCTCATGATATGGAAAGAGGGATGTTATTGTGGACAATATAGGGAACAGTTTCGTTATACAAGACATTTTCTAACAAGTTAGGCTAGCTTAGAATGCAAAAACGACACATGTCAGGTCTACAGACTAACTTTTCATCATGGCAGTTTCATAACACATTATGTTTATTATTGTAAACAGGAATCAAAGGTGCAAATACATGTTGTTATTCATTTAAATAGAATCACAATGCACCAAATAATCATTTTTTTAGTATTACATTAAACTCACTGATATCATCCTCGTATACTCCTGTATACCTTCTTAAAGGTCATCTGATATGTTTAATGGATCATATCTCTGTGCCATAGTTGCCGTTAAGCATCATCAATGTGTGTTTACACATTCTGTCTGGGGATTTCGAATCTGTTTACATCTGTTTTGTTTATCAGAACCAAAGTGTTTATTTAGTATTTCCTGCTACACAAATCGTCATGACAGCAGGCACCACTGTGGACAAAGGCACACATCCTATAATTAACATCAGACACAATTAGCCAAGCAGGCAGATTTTCTCCATTGGCGAAGGGAAGAAATCGGCATGATGACTCCTCAGGGGCATGGGCAGCTCCGCAGCAGAGATGTGAGCGTAATACAGCAGGCATTTCCCTGCTGGACAGTTTGACTCTCTGAAAAGTCCAAGCAACAATGGGGGAAAGTCAATGGCGTATAGTACGGGCAGGATGAGAATACATGTTCATGCATGGATGGCTGCTTCCTTTGGCTAAAACCTGCTTCCCGTAGGGATTCATTATATTCTCCAGAACCTGAATGGAATCTTACAAACACAAAAAAAGTAAAGGCGGGCAACTTTAATAAGAATAATAAGAAAGTGAACATTGTCTTTACTGGTGCACTAGCCAGACCAGCTCCTTTGAGATCATCTTCATTGGTTCCATCTCGCCGTGAGCTGACAAACCAAATGAAGCACATCCACAGCGTTTAAAAGCAATGTGAGGAAGTGTCTCGACCCACGTCTGATCCTTGTCCATTTTAACCCGTCTTTTATTCATCTATTATACCTCTTTTTCTCTCCTCCTCTCCGTATCACTCCTTCCCCCACTTCCTGACTCCTTCCTGACTCCTTTGACCCCTAAATGTTAGCAGATGAGAAGACACAACGCCAATAGTCATTCACCCTGCTCTTAGTGACCATTGTGTGTCTGCTTTGGTTAATACCCCCCCTCCCTCTAGCTGTCTTACCCATTAATGACTGGGGGGGTTAAACCCACAGTCAGTCCATAGAATCACAATTTAGAGCTGCTGCTTGGTTTTTAGTGTTGTGGTATGGAAATATTTAGTCAAATGCACGTTGTTTAAGGTGTTGTGTTGTCCTTTTGTCACCAGAAATGGAAGAATTTCCTGTGGAGACACAACCTGATATAGTTTATGCCTCCATGCAAAAAAAATTCCATTGTCTTCCAAAAACTATTAAAAACATATAAAAGAGCTACGCTGTCGCACTCAGTGATATATTCCTTCATTTTGAGTTAGTGTGGACAATGTTTAAAGGCCTGATGTGTCATCACTGATGTAAACAAACCTCTCACAGCATTACAAACTTATTTAGTTGTTATATAAAAAGACCTGTTTTAGAGCAACAGCAGGAAAGAGTTTCCAATGTTGGGTTTTGGTTTTTGATAGAAGGGATACCATCTTGTTTACATTTCGAGCAGATGCACAGACTAACAAAAACACTTGTGAAATGGCAGACGTTCTGCAGTCTTACTCCATCTCCTGAGAAGAATAGTTTGTGCTTTTTCCGATAATCATGTTCTCTGACATCTAGAGTGATGTATCTTATTTCTTTGGTGTCATATATTAAATCATATATCCTCATGTGTTTCAGGGGGACCCTCTGCCTGCAGCCCTGGTGGAGCTGGTTAGAAACAGCCCCATCTCGTCCATAGAGGACCTTCAGCTGCTGCTGCTCACTGACTCCGTAGGTAAAGACCTGCACACTCTTATATTACTGCTCATACATACGTTGAAACCAGACTCAGTATTGGGGGAGTTATTCAAGATCCTAACATGTTCTGTCCATATTCTCATTCTAACCTTAACACTTCTTAAATATTCACCTAAACACAAACACTTTTTTTAACCCTTTTCAGCAAATATAACACAATCTGCGCTAATCCATTTCTTATCTTATGCCTAAACCTAACTATATAGTTACAATAACATTTTCTCTACCCATATCACTTATTGTATGTGAGGAGCTCATTTATTGGGCTTTTGAGTTTCTTTCAAAAATAAAATGCAAAAAGCTTTATAGTCAAGCAATAAAACTTTGTCACTCTCTAAAAGCAGTTTAGACATAAAGTACATGTTGTTTTCACTCAACAACACATCAGTAAATGAAGCCCAGTGATGCAGAGACAACAAAGTTAATGCACTCAATATGCTGACTTATGTAAAATGTTCACTCATAATTGTCAGCTTTTTCATTACAGTATAGTTTGAGGTACAGTTGTAATGGCAAAAGTTTGTAAACAAGAGTTCACTACATGATACTAACTAATGTAAATAAAATGTTTGTAATAACAGTAAGAGGCTACTTTTCTACCCTAGTTGTGACAAGTGAACATCACCAGTAATAAAACTGACTCAGGCAAACAAATGCAATGAAACAAGAAGCAGGAAAAACACACACATACACAAAATATAAGGTGAGAATTAAAACGGTGCAACACTTAGGTCTGGGTCTCCATTTGCCTGCATGTGCACACTCACATGTGACATGAACTACCCCCACACCCTCTTTGTTTCTCCATCTTCTTGTGCATGCTCATATTTACTCACCCACATGCAGAGGGCGCTAGAAGGCCTTCGAATAAAATACACACCACAAGCCATTCATAAATCAGTTGTCATGTCTACATAAATCAAATGCTGTATTTGTTTTTGTCTCAGATGAGGAGGATGGGACTTCTGCAGCCAATGGAGGTCACAGACTACCAAGGAGCCTTGGTGAGCTAACCCCCCACCTCCTAACTTTTTAGTTTAGAGTACATGCAAGACGTGACTTTATTTCATACTGTGAAAGAGATGGACTGCTGCTACTCTCCAGTGGCTTCTTTAGATCTTAAAAAAAGTGTATTCATACTCGTAAATAGGTTAATTAAAGGTCGTAGCGTTTGCATGGAGGATTCCTGATTTCACCATGTATGTAAAAGTGCTCCATCCTCATTAGTGGAGGACTGTCTGTGTGTGTTCAGTCTCCCTTCCTGAGAGTTGATTGATGTGACAAGTATGGCTTTAGTGACACGGTAAAGTCTTTCTCATTAACCTTTTTTGGTGATCATGATAAAGCAGATGTCTGAATTACTAGACACCAATCTACAACAGTGTGGGTGACTTTGCTGGATTCCCTCAGGCATGAGGAGATACTAATGACCCTTCATTAATCTACATGTAAGCCATGCCCCATCTTCTATCTATCTGTGTCCTTGTATGTTCAAATAGAGCAGTCTATTTCACCTTTGTTAAACAAAGTGGAATGAATTCCCCTCATATTTATGTGAAACAGATGAGTACAAAGCAATAACAAGTCGGATCAGAGGAGGTTTTAGCATATGTACTCATTTGAAATGCATGAGTTTCACACTATAATCTGCCTGGATGTTTCTGCTCTGCAACTAGAGCTAGAAACACCCTGCTGTGTTAATACGGGACAGTTGAAGGTGAGCTGCATAAGTTGCAGCCACTCTTGTATAAAATGGTAAATTGGGATTCAGTGACGAGAGCTTCTTATCACACTACTCCATAAATATCCATGCAAACAAGCCAGGTGAGTCACTGTGGATGAGTGAGTAAGCTCAATGGAGTTGAAAGTAATTAGAGGTCTCATTTGACACTCAGCGCCAAGCAACTTGGGAGGGTTTAGATTCCTGTGGCAAATAATGAGGAGTCCCATGTGCACCAAGTGACTACAAAGAGATGCAAAATAACCACAGACACAAAGAGACACAAAGAGACATAAGGGAACTACAAAGAGATGCAATATGACCACAGAGACACAAAGAGACAGAATGCAACTACAAAGAGATGCAGAATGAAAGGAAAGAGACACAAAGTGACTTCAAATACGCATAAAGGAACTAAAAATGAACATAAAAATGACCACAAATAGAAACAAAATGATTACAAAGAGATGCAAAATGACAGCAAAGGGACACAACATGACAGCAAAGAGACTACACTGTGACTACAAAGTGACACAAAATGACTACAAACAGACCCAAAGTTACTATGAAGGACACAAAACTGACTATATTACTATTACAGCCGTGAGTGACATTGTTTTGTAACCCATCCATGCTCACAATCAGTCATATCTCATTCCTCAGATGCCCAGCCGGCTCAGCAGGCTCTGTGTAAAGTTCGTACAGAAGTGGTCGAGGTCACCAGGGCGATGTTGGACCGTAGCAACGCTAACTTCCTGTTATGGCCGCCCTGTGTTGAGGTGCAGCGCTGCTCCGGCTGCTGTAACACCAAGAGCCTACAGTGTGTCCCTGTTGTCACGCACACCAGATACTTACAGGTAAACAACCAGAAACACAGAAACATACACAAATGTCAAAACATTTACATCTACAACATCCCAAACAGGCGCCATGTTTATCCTCGGACTCTCATCTTCCTCTCAACCTGTCCAGGTCATGAAGATTGAGTATATCAACAAAAGACCCACTTACGCTAAAGCAGTGGTGTCGGTGGTTGATCACGTGGAGTGCCGGTGTCAGCCCGCTCCACGTCCTCCTGTGCCCAAGAAGAAATCATCACGCAGACAACACGGCCACCAACATCGAAACCAGACACTCAGCCAAGGACTCGGACACGAGCAGGTACAGTGTTAATGCTATTTAGCATGCTATCAGGTTGATTTTCAAAGAAGTATAGTGAGATTTAGCTGAACTAAATTTGTTGAATTTAATTGTCAAAGGTCAAGGCGCACTCCAAAGATGAACTCCACCAGTGGGATGAGCTGAAGCAGAACCAGAGGGCCCACCTGGAGGATCTCCTGGAGCAGCAGTGGAGCCCCAGAGGAGACACATTCACTCAGACTGAGGAAGGCTACAGCCTGGCTGGGGAGGACGCATCTCGATCTGGAGAGGGCATCATTTTTGGTCCACACTGGGCACATAACTCCACCAGGCTCCTTGGGACTAAAGACCAAACTGGGAATCCGGAGAATGTCGAGAGGATCTCAGATGGTAACAAGACTGTTTCCTCACTGGATAATGATGGCGTTGAGGAAAAGGACAAGTTGGTGGAAGGTGGGGATAGGTTGCTGCACAACAGGACTGAAGGGACAGTTAACGAGGGAGAAAGGAGCAGGGACGAAGGCACACAAACACAGAGTCCATCATGGCAAGAAGACAAATCCAACAAGTTCAGGCCTACTGAGGCAACCAGCGAGAGAGTGGGGATCAGGTTCAAACCGACCAAAGAGCCAAATCCAGAGCCTCGAGAACAGGCAAGACGGAGAGACAATGAGACTCCTGACGAAGTGAGGATATTACAGATTGAGGAGGAAAAACTGGAGCAGGAGAGAAAAGAGCTCCTGCTTCTCCACAAGAGGCTGGACCAAGAGAAGGAGATACTGAGACAGCAGCAGATGAAACGAGAAGAAGAGGAGAGGCAGAGAGCAAAGGAAACTGATAGTCAGCATCACCTGCATGGTAAACATCATCATCATCATCTGCAAACAATAACAACTCAGAAACCAGGTAATAGACATGTTTTAATACTTTGGGTTAAATAAGAATTTTAAGGGGGGAAATACCTAAAATAAAATGATGTGCTGTTGATGTGTTGTTGCCCTCACCAGTATTTTCATGAAGTCATAGATTTTTGCTATTTTTTTTATTAACATTTAAATCCTATTCTGACAGCGACAACAACCACTACCACGACCACACGGCAGCCGTCAGCTCCAGCAGGACCCAGACCCCCAGCCCGTCCAAGGAGGAGGATGAGGAAGAATCGCAAACGGATCAGCAAGGCAGCTATGAGAGCGATGCTAATGTAGAAGTCAGACAAACCCAGGTGAGTTCACATAATGTTAAAAAAACAAAAAACAAAATAATAATTTATGAACCGATGATCTTTGAATAAATGAGTGTATTATTTTTAATAAATGATCAGTTAAGTTCCCATAAGTTCCCACTCCAGGAGTCAGGCCCAACCATAACAAACATGTAATTTTACGAGTATTCTTAATAGTAATTTAGATTTTGTCGTTTCCTGCAAAACAATAAAAAAATGTTGATGACTCATCTTGCACTAGCGGGCATCCAATGAAACACTTTCTCCAGTTTCTTCAGTGTTTCTGGGGCCAGAACTGTCAATATAAAGAAGCAAATATCACTCTGCAAGCTGTTTCATGGGAACTTTAATGCACTTAATATTTGATTCACTGTGCCAGTATGTGCAAAGTTTAAAGTTTATCTTCCTGTTTCTCCCTCAGGGACACAAAGTGAACTTGGTGTATTTCATGGATCCAGAGGTGAAGAAGAGTGACTCCCTTCATTTAAGTATTTATTCACTTGTCAGTAACCTGCTCGTCCTGTGAGATCTCCTCCGTAACACTACTAATGTCTGTCTGCTGAACCTGTAACCACACCTGTATGGAGTACGGCGAGGTGAAGGAGAAGATGGAATATAAATGAAAGGTGGACCTTGTCGAGAGAACACTTGCCTCCACAACGACAGTCGTTGGTATGAAGTATCGAGTGGCAGCCGAAGACTCATGAATTGTGTGCAAGCACAGAAGCTGTGGGGGACTGAAATTGCGTCGCTGTAGAGCTGTGGAAAACAGTGCAATTTCAAAAATCTTCTGGAAACCTTGTTTTGATATCAACAGAGAGAAACTGCACTTAGACTTTGACAGAACCGAATCTATACGAGGTTTAAATGACAAAGTTTGTTGCTGAAAGACTTTGTGATAACCGCAAACATACTGGACTACAAAGTGCATCTGGTGGAAAAATGGACATGACAATGGACAGAACTCTTTTGTGTTATTGAAGAATCTGTTGTGTTCTGATAATCTTAGAGACAATCATGGATAGACTCCAACAGTAGGTAATGTTGACTTAAATGAGCAGTATTTGTGACGTGTGATAGACACACTAGACATACTCAGTGCTCCGTGTTGGGAAGATAAAGCCGTGTAGATTCACCGTGCAAAGGCCTGATATCATTTGTTAGCTCTGCAACACAGCGATGGTTTCACTTTAACCATATTTAATTATATTTAACTAACTGCAAACACTGGAGTCACACAGACGTGATCAGAGAACAAAAACATCAAATGTTGCATCAGTGGGTTTTTTTTTACTTTCAAAATCTCATCACAAGTGTGAAGAAAAGGGTGCTATCTGAATACTAAGTGATAGTGTTACACTTGTGACCTGACATCAGGCTATGTTTTTATTTATTTATCTCTACCATTACTGTGGATTAACTTTCTATACAAATACTGCAAACAAGGTGACACGTGGCTGAGATATAATCCATCACGATGGCGGGTAGGTTTTTTAAGAGAAGATGAAAACCTCGTGTGACCTCCCAGGATCATGCATAGTTGAACTTCTATTTAAAAAAACGTGTGCATGTGTTTGTTTCGTATGCGTAGGTGTGTGGTATAGTGTGTGTATGGACTTGTGCCCACACCTACACTTCTGTCATGCATCTCAGTACTCATGTAGAGGCATCTACCTGTTTCTCTCTTTCATAAAGACATGTCTCTTTTCTCCACTGATTCATTTTTGGTAGAAACAATCAACAACATTCCTTTTAAACTCTGGGAGGAGCTGAAAGACACATTTTTGCCCCCCACCGTATTTGATTTATTAATCTATAACACATTGTTTTGACATTCCATTTACAGGAAACAAAAAGTGTCAAAACAAGTCAATCAGTCCAGCAAAAAGACACACTTTCCAAACGTACATATTGTTTTCTTGTCCTTTATGTTTCCATTAGTTACAACACATAGTAACACAGCGGTGATGCTACTAGTCTCCAATAATCCATTATCATCCAAACATCTTAAGTTATTGAAAAGAACGGCTTGTACGTTTTTCATGCCAACTTACAACTGTTACTGATTTTGTCTGTTTTATTATAAGAAATGTTGAAAAAACAGAATGTTTGTGATAACTTTGCCACCTAATGCTATTTTTCATATGGGTATAAGAAGCTAATGTGCTTAAATCTACTTTGTTTTGTGTTTTTATTCCTTTTCACCAAGTTTTTCCTCGTATATCCATGAGTCCGCCTCCAAAAAGGCCAACGTTTTGTCATGAAATGTGCCGACAATGAATGTCAACATGGAAGTCTACAGTCATGCTAGCATCTCCGTGAAGTTGTACTTTGGCTCAGCGGTGCTTTGAGCTCGAAGCTAACATAGTACAATGTAGTACAATGCTAACATGCTAATGCTAATCAGGTATAATGTTTATGCATACGATAAGCTTAGTGTAGCGTGTTAGCATGCTACGATTAGCTAATTAGTACACAAGACACAATGTACACCTGAGGTTGATAAGAATGAAGTACAGCCCAACACTTGTTGGGTGTGTATTCTTTGTAATGACGTATTTTTATACGTGATATACTTCAGCAGTTTTATGACAAATTGCGACTTTCTCCAGTTAAAAAATAATCTTTAGAATGAAGAAAAACAATAACAACTATGTAATCATGCCAAAATTCAAACATTATACGTCTCTTGCCATCAACAGCCATATATCATTTTTCTGATACAAGGGCCCACGCTGGGACTTATCCTGATGATGGTGTTAGATGAAGTTGAGTTGAGGGATCACCAAAGTGTTTGTAACCAATTCAATCAATCCAGTAGTTGTCCAAGCATTTTACTAAATGTAAAAAAAAAAGGCAATCTCATAGAGAAAAAGTCAGAGGATCGTCAAAGTTATTCGTACCATAAATGTACCAAATTTCGATTGTCTAAAAACAATCGGCTTATAGCGTGCACAGCTGTACAACTTCAGGGTCACTGCCCAATTTACGTGACGGTTCATGTGAGATTCCGAGGCTGGAGATAAAAGTTTCAGCTCATAGTCAGGAAGCAGGTGTTTTTATGAACAGTAAACTCTTGGAGGACACACTAGAAGTCACTAGGATAAATGCTGACCTGTTTGTGACACCAGTGAACCCTCTGACTTTCCTAGCAGGTGGATTTATTTACTAAGTTTGGCTCTCCAGAGACATCATATTGACTCAGAGTGAGGTCTGTTCAATCTGACGAGAGAGAGAGAGAGGGAGAGAGAGAGAGAGAGAGAGAGAGAAAATAAAAAAAAGTGGGGGTTGGTGTACTGTAGGTGAACTCTGGCACGCACTCTCTTTGTGGTTTGTTTTTCACATTTACCCACTTGACTCTTGGCCGCGAAAAAGCCCTAAGTCAGCAGCCAGCTGCGAAGTTTTGTCTGCTAATTATCAAGTCAAGAAGTCATCTGCTCCCCTGTCTAACTGGAATCATACGAGGGATGGCTTTGAAGAATAATAAATGCTAATACCCTCAGAATTTAACCATCTTTAGAGTAAAGGAGGCTTACTTATGTCTGCAGTTGTAATTATGGCCTTAACACGCTCTTCCCCTTGGCTCGACACAATTTGTAAGAAGAATCACAAGCTTTAAAGAGGGAATTTTTCAGAAATCTGTCTAGCATCCGCGTCTCAACCTTAATCCCCCTGTACGTGACTCCATTACTTCCCGTTGCCTTACTGTCAATCTCACACAGACGTACTACTTCTAAACAGCAGACCATCTCTAAATTCAGCATCGAGGTGGGATGCCTGCTTTTCCACGGGTGTCCGAGCAGCTCCCAACCCCCCATGGACTTCAAACGGGAGTGGGAACGAGAAGTGCGTGGAGGCTTGTTGACTGTGACAAACACACACAGGGCTCAACCACCATGACAGTGTGGCGGGGTCTCCCAGGGACCAGGGACTGTGACTAAAGACGGTTCATAGCTGAGTGGTTGACCTTAAAGGACGATACGGCTTGTTGGGTCTCAACAACACTGTTACCTAACCAGCAAACAACCACTGGAACAATATAATGATCCATCGTGACCAGTTAGTTCCAATCAAGTCCTCCTCTGGCACCTCCAAAACATACATATAAGGTCAACTGAAATAAAACTGATGTTAAATGTGAGTGTCCCTGCGTGTTCGCCCTGTGTCACTGATGTCACCCATTGGTTTGTGGACTACCATTCTGAAGCCTCAAGTCTGGTTTAGTGGGCCTCACCATCTTGTATTTTGGAGCAAGAAGTGACCGTATTTGGACAAGAGGGTGGAGCTGTGGAGGATATCATGATTGGACCTGACCGAGAAACCAAGGACACGCTATGGTAGCGACTTGTCAATCACAGTAGACGCACGCTAAAGCAGACCCTACTGTTTTACTCTGAATGGGACCTGAATTTACATGCTGAAGACTTGACACTAGTGACTGGGACCAAAAACTCGTTAGGAAACTGTTTCTTGACTTAATAAATCTAGTGAGAAGTGGGGTAATTTTCTCATAAGCTTCCATACAATCTGACTTCTTTTTGCAACCAGTGGTGATCATGAGAAAATTTGCAGGTTTCCGCCATGGCATCACTTGTCACTATTTATACAGCGAGACACAATAATTATATAAATATGGGAATACGGTGCACACTTTCAGACAGTCTGTCCTGGAAGATATTCACAGCGTTGCAGTGCCAGAAAAAGTTATGTAAAGAATGAAAAAAAAACAACAACAAATGAAACAGTTGCTTAATGTATGAGGCGGGTGTGGCTGTTGGATGGTTTTGGAAGGTCGCAGCAGCTGAAGTTAAGACTCTGGTTAAGGTTAGGGTAAGGGTTTGTTTGAAGCGCGAAGCAGGTACGGTTAACGTCTTAGAGAATTAATGTATGCAGTGTCCTCATAAGTGACGTAGACAAGTGTGTGTGTGTGTGTGAAATCAAGCACTGAAACATGTGGCGGACCTCTCTGAACGTGCATCCACGCAGAACAGCTTCCATATTACTTAACTAAAAGTCTGTTTCTATTATTTTATTTTATCTTAAATCAAATCAATTTTATTTATATTTTCCAAAATCACAGTCACATTGCCTCATTGGGCCTTACAATCTGTACAGCGAGTGACATCCTCTGTCCTTAGACCCGTGAGTCGAGTGAGAAAAACTTGCCATATTGACAAAAAAACCCTTTTAACGGGTCTTCTCCATTCACCAGAGAGCTGATGGTTACTCTTTTCTGGTATTAAAAGCATGTTTTGTTTATGAGGGCAGATTTAGAGCGCTTGCACATGAATGTTTGCCAAGAGTGTTATTTCCACCTGTGTCTATAATCAATCCTCATCTGTCATCCTGTCTGAGGTCAGTGAGGAGACAGCAAAGATAAGAAACCAAACGACATTACACTGCTCTGACAGAAAGCATCTAATTATTTGTCCAAACGCTTTAGTAGACAAATCTTCAACACAACTGTCTGTGTCTGTTTCGCTCTGGCCTACAATCCCTGATGTACAGTGGTGAGGAAACAGGAGGCCTTTGAACAGGAGGTTACACAAGCATCCGTGTGGCGCCACGCACTCCCTACACCTTCCAGCACTTTTATTTTCCTGTTTTTATGTACGACAAAGGACAGGGACACGCTGTACACAGATCACCACATACCTACTCTGTCATCAAGCACACACACACTAACCCTGGTCTTCCCATCAACCCTCACCTTTGTCCTTTATCTATTCTTTTCTCATTTCACTGATGAAGATCGATATGAATCTGTCGCACGTTCACTCAGTCGGTCACTCAAAGCTTCCCTGTTTCCAGGGAACAATAGTCCTCGGCCGGCGACTGTGAGGAATGTGGCTGTTTTTTGAGGTTGAGCATCTAAAAAAGCCAGGAATGCTGGGAAAACACATCGAATCACCTTCCCCTCGCCTTCCACTGTACGGTCAAGGCCAAATAGACGGCTGCGTTAGCGTCTTTGCGGGCACCGTGACTCAGTCGGTGTGTGTCAAACCGCTCCTCAGCCTCATCAGACAGGAAGTTGTACCTAGCGATGGGCTGAAAACACAGGAAGTCGATATCAGCGTGCCTGGAATTCCAGCATTGTGTTCCCTCTGCAGAAACAAGAAAGGCTTGTGCATCACTCAATCGCACAATATGTTCATGATATAAATGTGCTTCACCTCACACATGCACATACAACACATGTGTATAACACACTTGCTTCAAGATACTGGCAGAGCTGAATACTGAATACTCTGCACAGCCCTGTTAGGCGAGACAGATGTGCAGATAAACAGAGCAATAAATTAGATAACAATGTGAATGTGTGTGTGTGTGTGTGTGTGTGTGTGTGTGTGTGTGTGCACATGGGAATGAGAGAGAGAGTGTATACGAAGCGCTCAGCTGCCAAATAACTCAGGTCTCAAGTTGCTGACTAGTTTGTAAAATACATTCAAATCTGATCAAGAAAAAACGGTAACACTTTATATTAGGGAACACATATTAACCATGAACTAGTTTCTTATTAGCTTATTCTTATTAAGTGGTTTACAACAACTCCCTAACTCACTATCAATAAGCAGTGATTAGGAAGTTATTGAGGGAAAACTCTCACAGTAGTTAATGGCCTAGTAGTTGCAGAATATGATCATGCAGAATAAGGCATTAGTAAGTGATTTATAATGGCTTAAACAGCCAATATGCTACTAATATGCATGCTAACAAGAAACTAGTTCATGGTTAATATGTGTTCCCTAATATAAAGTGCTACCGAAAAAAAACTGTCAGTTAACAAACAAATCTTTGCAGACTACAGAACCAATACTTCTTTTATTGTTGTCACTAATCTGTTATCAAATATTATAAATGTAAGTACAGTGTCAAACTTGAATGTAACAGTTTCATCTGTTAACTATCAATACATATTTGTTCAAATAGGATTAATTTTTATCATGTAGAAAAAACTAAACTTTCTGCAAAATCATTGAAATTGTGTGCAGATTCTCGTCTGTTTTTATTGATATTTTTGTGTATTTAAAAAAATACACAAGAAAATGCTCTCTTTTTTTACAGTGTAACCTGACAATGTCGCACCTGTGAAGAAATAAACACACACACACTGGTCATGTGCTCAGGTTAACAAAACACAAAATCCATCCCCATGAATAATAAAATGAACTTTTTGTAATCATAAATGTCTGTGTGTGTTACTGTGTGTTACTGTGTGTGTTACTGTGTGTTACTGTGTGTGTTACTGTGTGTTACTGTGTGTAGGGTAGATCGGGGCATCCTGTCACACAGGTAAGACGTCACACTGGCTGCAACTCCGACACCAGAGGGCGCTTTTTAAACATTCTCACAGCGAACAGATGCCGTTTACTGTTCTGAAGTCATTTTGCTCTCGACATTTAGTTTATGTGACTGTAATTTGAGGCGAGGACAAGTAAGCATGTTTATACTGTTTTCAACAGCATAAAGGAGAGACAAGGTTTATTTTGATACCTAAATTGAGATAGTCACTTTGAATTATTTGTTTTGTTTTTTTATCATTTCTAAGAGTGCATTTGATCTGCACAGACTTATGAATCTTTGTTTCCTACAGTAGACTATTCGTATATTTGTTATTTGTTAATTTATTTATTTACATGGGTTCCTGTTTTGACCCTGATAGAGCCCTGGTATTAAGAATAAATGTATATATAAATACTTTTTTACTGTAAAAACCAGTGTGGAAAGGTCCTACTTATATACATGTTCTTATTAGTTAAAAAATATAATGTGATAATTTACCAGCATAGTTTGACAACTTACCCAGTGATGAGGCAACTTGACACTAATGCACATGCCGTTCTTAACCATTTATAACTCCACATTAAAAAATAAGATTATACATTTGTGTACAAGAATTTATCATTCAATCTAATTTGGAAAATGAGTGACTGTGATGTACTGAGACTCTCCTCTTTACTATAATACATGAGACAGAGAGCGAAGCGAGGAGACGGACAGGGTTCAGTATGACCTCTGACAGCTAAAACACAGACGGTGCTGATGCTAAGTGTGATGTGAACAGACAGGTCTGCCCTACAGAGTCAAAACACAGCACTGCAGTTATTATACCATATAAATGTTGGTTTTAATTTGCAGTATCCACTGCCCTACAAGCTTGTGTCACACTTCATGCACTCTCTACTACAGAAAAAACAGACAATTACACAGCTGAATCAAAAACTGCTTGGCTATATCAAGTGAAAGCTAGCTTAGCAGATCACCAGTCTTAGCTAAAATTAAAGCTTAATTGACTTAACTGAATTCTTATATAATCTGCAATAAAAAAAATATTTGATTCACTGAGAGCTTTGTAACAATTCATTTAGTTACTCATGACTAATGAGGTAGTGGGTAAATATAATCATAATGTAAGAAATTACATATTCACATTGATTCATTTGTGGATTCATTCGCTCTAAATATCAGACAGACCTACCCTCGTTGATATAAACATGGTGGACAAAATAAGAGAAACACCTGTTGGTATGAACGGGGCAGCATCCAGTCACAGGCACATGCTCAGGGCCTTATTGCCACCAGGGGCGGACAGAGGACGATGTTAGATATACTTTTCATGTAAGTGCACGACTAACCAATTATGTATGAATACCGAAACATAAATAGATAAGCTAAAATATATACTAAAAAATAAACTAAATGAATGAGTATTATAATAATCATGTGACGTTAAAGTAATTTGGGTTGTTTACTAAATATAAACACATGTGTTACAGGGACTCAAAATAAAAGGAATCCTGTCTCCCTGGAGTAATCTAGCAAAACAACAAAAAACACTGCCATAAACTAGGCTACATCCTCCAACATTACACTTAAATCAACACCTCTCTAAAAATGTTCCAACAAAAACTGATGATAACCTTCATGAAGGCAGGATTAATTGCAGGATAGTTCTCAGGTGTAGCTAATAAACTGGAAAATGAGCGTATGTGACAGCAGCTCGTCAGCCAGCCTGCAAACACTGAGCCTAACTTTATGCTTGTGTGTGTGCCATTCACTAAACCACCCATATTTCACAAGTTGACTATACAGCCTCGTACAAAAGTGCAGCAATCAATTACAGACATCACAGTAGACAAAGTAGAAAATACATGTCTCATGCATTTAAGGTAGCTAAAACAATTGTTATTTCATTTTAAATGTCTCTGCAGGCCTGAACACTTGGCAGTGCAGGTGCCACACAGCATGGCAGTATCAGCCCATCTGCGTGTAGATAACATACTGTATATATACGTTCGGCAACACATAGGCTACAACATTGACAACAAGGTCCTAACTCACACACCTCTGTGCAAACATGCATACGTGACCACAGCGAACATGGCAGTCAGCGAAGTTACACACTTTTCCCCCGACGACATGGCATTTTACGTCATCGTCTTCAGCCGCGAGACAGGCACCACATTTGAGGAAGTGACAACAAGGGTGATACTTCAACACAGTTCTTAAGAAAACTGTGGGTCCATTCAGATGCGTGTGAACCTGTAAAAAGGAAGTAAATGATCTTCATTTATGTGCAATGCTTGAAGTCCATCCCTTAGATTCACATGCACTGCATCCACAGGCCCAGCTCACTACTGCCCCCCACTGGTCAGCCAGTTAACCTGATATCAGGTCAGATAAGCTAAATGGCTCTTAAACAATCCTTTCTCATGTTTTAAAACCATGATTGCAATTTTCACATAGAAGGGAAATGAGAAGCCTATAAAGAAAAACAAGATATAGATTCATTGTCCTGAGGAAGTCTGATAGGTCCTCCTTGTGCATGCTCTTCCCTTCCAGGTTCGGTTCTGCTCTCATGTGGGCTGTGGCAGGAAGCAGTACCCCGAGGCCTGTGTGTTGCCCCCCTGAGGCCAGGCAGTGAAAGGTCCTGAGGTGTAATCTGGAGGTGGGTGGCTAATGCTGGGCTCATCGACGACTGGCTGAACGTCCGTCTTATCAGGGCAAAGCGTGGTATCTGGACGGTGTTGGTCCTGTTCAGGGTTGTCGTGCTTGTGCGTGTCTGTGTTGGCATCACTGTGAGATACGAGATCCTGTGTGGACTTGGAGACGTTGAAGCTTGGCAGACATACGTAACCTTTACCATACAGGGTGAAATTCACAGGGGAAGGAGACGCAGAGTCATCTGATGGGGTTTCCTTCTCTTTCTCTTCATATTTGACATCCACTGCACTGCGGTTTGTCTGTCAGACAGAAACAATGTTGTTAAGTATGTAACTTAAAGAGACAATATGTAGTTTTGGAGAAGAAATTCAAACTATTGAAACTTTTTTTTTTCCATAACTGAATAAACAAGCTGTTCTCAGAGGAAAATAAGGTCCCAGAACACTGTTTGAAGCTAGAAAGGTGGCAGGGTCCGCCACATATAAACAAAGTGAAACAGTAAGAAGCTGTGCTGTCCTTTAAGGTCACTCAGTTTGTTCAGTCATGAAAACAAAGAGGCAATAAAGATTTCTCTCTTCTGATTAAAATTCTTCCCCAAAACTACAAAGTGCTCCTTTAATGTCTGCAAACTAACTCATGGTTTTCTTTGTTAATTACACACATGTGGCTCTTCTGAGTTGTTTCTGTTCACAGTATGTTTCCATAGTACTCACGTCATAATATAGCATTTTACTTGATTTCATTTTAATTAACGGTATAGTTCAACAATTTGGGATATACACTCAATTGTTTTCTTGGTGACAGTTAGGTTGGCTTTGTACGAATGAAATAGTCTCTTACCTCACCCATTGTTAAAAACCACAACATGATTGCACTATTTTTCTTTCTTTCTTTTGTAACTATGGGCAATTTTGTGATGAAATATTCTCCATTTCAAAACATTTCCTAGTCGTCCTTTAAGGATGACGCATGTTTGCAGCTCTTGGCAGATGTCTTTAAAAGAAGAGAATTAAAATCAAACATCCGATGCACTTTTAGGAATACATCATGTATGTCGGGCAGTGCTTCAGCAGATGTAAAACACAAGAGCAGAAAAGTTTTGAACGCTGAGTTTAAAGGTGCAATATGTAAGAATTTGGTAAGGTAAGAATGTCGGGTCAAGTGTGTGAGATGTTTCCAGCACCTGGATACCCGACAGATGACCCTGACTGTGGCTGTGAGTAACTGACCTGACAGAGGATGTACGGCCCGCTGAAGCTAAAGGAGGAGCCGTCAGAGCTGTTCACCTCCACAGCAAGAGACGGCTGGTTATCACACTTCCAGCAGCCCTCGTCCCGCCTCAAATGCTTTTTTCCGCTGTCCTCGGCTGGCCACAGCGAAGCATCTGAGGAGCTGCAGGGAGACACAGAGCGGAAAGTGTTTTTGCCAGATAACACAGAATCGTCTGTAGTTTATCCACTCATGCAACAGAAGAATTTGTTTTCATTATCATTATCTGCCGGGAAATGTAAAGCGTGAAGCGCATTACCATGTCGATACGCTGTCCATGCGCTGCACTTTGCACACGGACGTGCTCTCACTCTGCATGAAGGTGCGGCTGTTGGCAGACTGGATCACAGAAATACATTGTGATTTACATGTTACACAAAATGAGAGTCAGGCGAACACAGATATGCAGAAACACTGTAGAAAATCTCTTCTCACCTTGATCTCAGAAAGGATTTTGCTTTTGCCCGGAGAAGGAACCGAGTCCACCCACAGAACGACCCTCCTGTTTGTTCAAAACACAGCATGTAAAAAGAGAGTTTTCTTAAAAATGAAAAATCTAACCTGGAAAACACACTTCATTCAGCAGGTGGGTTAGAGTGCTACTGTCGTGCTTTACAAAGCAACACATGGGATCACCTGTAGCTGCAAAGCAATGAGAGATAAGGTACTTCAACGTTTTAGGCTTAGAAGCTTCATTTGACTGCATTTTAGATGCAATTTTGTAAAATGCATTGTCTATTATGTTCATCTGATGGCTGCAGTTATACTTCACAGGACTTGTTCAGGCAATCATATATGGAGGAACAAAATCAAAAACAAATGAAGAAATAAATGAATGGCTCAATAAATCAATTAATATGCCATCAAATGTACCAAAAGAAATCTAACAAATGAAGGCATTAAAGGTGCACTATGTAGCTTTGGAGAAATTGTGTTGTCCTTTAAGGTCAGTTTGTTTATTTAGCTCATTCAGTTAAATGTATTTATTTCTGTATCACGTTCCCTTTTCTGCAATGTTAAGAGAAATGGAGGAACATAATAATATAGTAATAACCGACCTCTGACAGGCAGGAATGGTGCAGTAGAGTGTGAGAAAGACTGTGACCACCAGCGCACCGATGGAGAAATAGATCAGGCCGTTGATGGACCAGGTGGCTGAAAACAGAACAAATGATGAACATGATTATGATTATGAACATTCATGATGTGTATATGATGAATGCAAGCATCTGTGACATCTGACTGTCTGTACCCTCATCTGATTTCCAGCCCACAGGATCAGTCCAGTCCGATGGGATTCCCCCGTAGCTGGAACTGTGTCCAGGGAAGACCAGGGACCTGACCTTGACCTGGTAGTCCTGGGACGGGTCCAGCTCATCTTGCAGGATGGACAGGGACATGGACCCCTCTGGAATGGTTCTGATAGAAACGCTCAAACAGTCCTGAAAAAGATGTTTGATTAGATTGAGCTGCTTCACTATGTTACTATAATATGAGCGTTGTGAGATGTTTCTCACCTGATCCTTCCTGTAATAGCAGAGCTGATAATACAAGCTGATAACTGAAGATGTGCTTGCTGGTTTGTTCCAATCCACGATCCAGTTGCTGCCTTTCTTCCTCACCTTTACCTGCTGTGGTCGGTCGGGACGAACTGTGCAAAAATAGATTAGCTTGTTGAAAACAGTGAGTCGTAACGGATAAGTTTATCTTTTTGATGGTTTTCAAAAACGTTTCATACGTGGGTACAATATCATTTACTCAATAACATCTTCTAGGAAATGAGAATCCCTAGTAGCTGTCTGTCTGTTTCAAAACTACATAGTGCTCCTTTAACTTTAATCCTGATTTGCTTCAGTTTTATGCATAACAGTTACTGACTGTTAAATGCTGCGTATGTTTTTTTGGTGAATATTTAGACAAGTGTGTGAAGTGTAAGTTGTTTTTCAACAGAATAAAACCGAGCCATCATATTGCCCTTATAATAAACTGACAGAGATGCAGTAGAGCCATTTAAACACTAGGTGGGGGCACTCAATCACATCACAGCTGCACGTCTGCACAGCTTCCTGCACTTTTTTATCGCCCCATTGTGTGTTTTCTTAATTTGGCAGGACATGTTATCTCGCCTCTGCTCGGAGGGACGCCCCCCCCTCAATGCCTCCGCTCAATCTCTCCCATGATGCTCGGCCCTCTGCCTCGTGTCTACTCACTGTTTTTGGGGGCCTTGAAAATCTTGGCATTGCGTGTCGGCTGGAGCTCCAGCTGCTGATGTGTGGGGTCTGCGACAGCCAGTGAGCAGCTGTACTTGAGCACCGTCCCGCTGAGGTCAGGAGTGACTGTTGGGTTCACACAGCATCTCTCAGACCTGAAGGCAGGGATTGAAAAGAGAGGGGGGCACTCACATGAACGAACGAATGAATAGTATGAGGGTGGTATTGTCGGCGTGCTGCTCGACTTACGATGCAGACTGCTTGTGTCGACAGGACAGCTGGTAGGTAATGACTTGAGCCAGCTCTCTGCTCACCTCCCAGCTACACATCACCTTCTTCTCTCCATCCAGCACACAATGCAAACTGGGAAACTGCCCAGCATCTAGAGCCAGAGAGAGAGAGAGACAGAGCTAATAGCAACAGCTGCAAAGCTCCAGACTTTTCCTGGGCTCCAGTAAAAATGGACAGAGGGAGAAGATTAGAAATGTGAGGAAAGGAGATAAGGAGCGGGGTCTAGCTGAGAAGAAAAGACCCTTCTGGAGTAAAATGATCCAGTATGTTAAATATGAATGGTGTCAACGTAACACATAATAGTGAGGATACACAATTTTGTTAGTGTGTTGCATTTACGCTTCAAATGCTTCCTTTGACTCACCCTTTTCAGTCTGCCACGTCACCACAGGACTCCAGAGGCTCCACTGAGCCACGCTGGCCCGGGCCCTCACCCTGGCTTCGTACCTGTGACCTGGAAGCAACGACTGTCTCTCTAGTTTCATACTGGTGTTTGCGACATCCTCAGTCTGCAGGGAGAAGCAAACGAGATGTGTTTGAGTTCTGGCTCACAAAATACTTCAGTCGAGGTCGGAAATGTTGATATTAAAATGTATAAAAAAGATGACGACCTTTGCTAGAATGTAGTTGTGCACTTCCATTATCCCAAATGTTACCAATCACGTGCAAACCCAGAGAAATACATAACTGTGTCACCTGTCACTATGACTTCTGAGGAAACGTCAGATGATCTGATATGAGGCTGAGGAAGGAAACCAGCTGATATAAATAACGTGACTAGTAAAAGACTTTAAACATGACCTCATCCCTGAGCATTTCTAGCTATGATGGTGAACATGGTGAATATTATGATTTAGTAAATGTTAGCATGCCAACATATTTTCACTTTACACCGAATAAATGTTGGCTTGTTATTGTTAGCATGACTTTAGCATTAGGTTAAAACACAGCTGTGAGAGGAGTGGACATTTTAAAAATGATTTCCAGAGAACCACTGACTGTTTGTTTATCATTACTCAATATAAGGCAGGAAGCTGTTTAAATGTCAGTTATTGTGTTTGAGAACTCCTATTGAAGCTACAAGTGTCCATTAAATGCTACGCTTGTGCAGTTAAAAATAGACTAATCTAATTTCAGTTGAATTAAAGTGTTTCAGATATGCTATGCTAACCTTTCAAAGCCCACTCAATGATCTGAAAAACAGTATTTGTCCATACAGTACTGTGTCAAGTGGTCACAAAGCTGGTGGCAGAGTCTGTACAGTATGTTTGATGCTAACCGTCCATATGTCCTGTCCGTCTGTCCTGTAGCTGAGCTGATACGTGATGTTCTGGTTCAGGGAGGAGGAGGACGGGTAGGGGCTGGACCAGCTGAGCCGTCGGCCTCCGTCACCTGCATCATGTGTGGACAGATCGACTGGTGGGCGTGCTCTCACTGTACAACACAAACACACACACTGTCACAAGTCATGTCACTACTCAATTAAAATGTCGCAGCAGCAATATTCATTTCTAATTTTATCATCACAGTAAAGGTGACAGACAGATGTGGTGTAAACTCACAGTGCTGAGAGAGATCCAGAGGCTCGTGCTGGACAGATGTGCAGAGCGTCCCTGTCTTATTCTCCAGGAAGAACACGGTGTGTTTGAGGGCCATGTAAAAAGTCTTTGTTGGATATCTACACTGGACAGTCCTGTGCTCATCTTGTACTGAAGCATTGTGAGGCACACACAGCTCACTGCAGAGACATGGACACAGAATGGTAGGACAGAAAATCCTTCATTATGTTTTGATCAGTTTTAATATTTCGATACAGTGTCACACGAAACACTTTCTTTGATTTCAATCTCTCTACTGGTTTTACCTGCGGTTGTCCTTCTTGAACCAGAGCTGCAGCGTTGTGTCTCTGTGTTCCCTCCACTCGCACTGGACGTAGGATACATAGTTGTTATAGCACTGTAAGGATTTCAGCAACTCTGGGAAGGCAGGAGGAATGACTTTGGTCAATGACTGTGCTCAATATATATACTGTAAGCAGTTGTGGAAAAATTATTCCTATGTTTACTTAAAGGTGCAATATGAAAGATTAAAACATTAAAACAATAAAATTATCAACAGGATGTGAAGCAACAACGATTTTGACGTTATTTTAAAGACGTCTATGTATTGTGTTACAGGGATATCAATTAAAGTTAGCATGCTAACCAGCTAGCACATTCTACTTCAATAAGTGATGTCCAATAGTAAGCAACACCCACAATTCCCCGGTGCTCTGAGCTCTCAGTCCGGGCAGACTCAGCTAATACGTTAAGCAGTTAGCGGTTTCTCTTGTGATATGCTACCCCCTATTTGTTTGAATTCACTGCACCTTTAATTAAAAGTAGAAACACAACAATGTAAAGATACTCAATTATTAAAAGCAAAATATACATAAAGTAAGGAGTTGTACTTGTAGTGTATTATGCTTTAACAGTGTTATTTATGCATATTTGGAGCTCCACTGATTAATCGATTGGTTGATAAAAAAACAAACTATATTGGTAATCAATTAACCGCTTCAATCATTTCTCAAGCAAAAATGTCAAACGTTTGCAGCGTCCAGCATCTTAAATGTAAAGATTTACTCCTTTTTGTCATTTATGATGGTAAATGAAGAGTCTTTGGGTTTTGGGCCGTTGATTGGAAAAAAAAAAACAATAACAAAAATCAACACAACAATTTAAGGAAATCACTTTAGGCACAATGAGCCTTTTTCACAATTTTTTTTTGACATTTTATTGACTAAACATGATTATTTAGTAAATGTTAGCATTCTAACACATAAAGCTAGGATAGCTAACATGGTAAACATTATTATTTGAGAAAATGTTAGCATGCTAACATGTTAGGTGACAGAGGTGAACAGGATTTAGTCCTTTTTGTCATTTGTAAAGAGTCAGTAAAGAGTCATTAGGTTTTAGACTGTTGGTTGGACAAAAAAACTAAAACATAAAAAAAACAATTTAAAGACATCACTTTTGGCACTTTTTTTTGACATTTTATTGACTAAATGATTAATTGATTAATTGTGAAAATTACTGTCCGGTTAACAACAACAAAAGTCATCATTATTGCAGCCCTCAGCAGATTAAAGGACTATCAACAACGGTGTGGGCAGCATTTTTGTTGTACTTAACTACTTTAGTTTTGCAAGATGTAATCGTACAGGAATATTTCTGTCCTAAAAACCTTTTTTTAATTTAAATCAACTTGAAAATTAGAAAACATAAAATCTCTGTATCATGAATCATAGAATAATAAGAAAGTTGCATTGATATTTTTCACTTTTTAATAATAAAATATTACTTAAAGGTGCACTAATTAGTTTTGTGGAAGAAAATTTAATCACACACATAAATAAACTAAATAAATAAACTCTCTTTTTTTCATGACTGAATAAACTGAATGAACAAACTGACCTTAACGGATGAAACAGTTTCATACGGAGGAGATGAATATTTCTGAATTTTTATTATTGAAAGTGAAGTGAATACTGCAGAAACTTACCATTCTGTGAGCCGCTGCTCTCCTGAACAGAACAACGGTCTGGACCAGAGAATAGAGCCAGAGAAGGGAGTGCTGACCAAAGCATAACCCAGAAGAGAGGCATCATTTCTGGGACCAGACACAGCCTTTGTTTTTTTCTGAGGTGATCTCAGGAAACGATATTGTGCATTTTCACATCCTCAAGATGTCTGCTGATGAGAGGGGAGGTCGGGTGTATAATCAGAAGTGCAGTTAGACAGAGAGAGAGAGAGAGAGAGAGAGAGAAAGAGAGAGAGAGTTGGTTCATTTACTAGAAATAATGAAGAAATGAGTCACACACTAGCAGCACTCACTTCCGCTTTGAGTTTCTGCTTGTTGTGGGATATCACCACACATCCGCCTGCCTCTTATCTCCCTCTCTCACACTTGATATTAAAAAGATGCACATGCCGTCTCTGGAGACACACATCCACGTAAAACACCCAATATGACTCTTTTAGGTTTGCTCAAATGTTTAATAGCTACTAAACAGGATTTTACAATAAAACATTTAGAGACCAGTATGTAATTTGTTTCCTTTAAGTTGTAAATGTCTAATTTATTGTTATTTGGTTTAGTTATTTTCATTTTTCCTTTCAATTAGATTATTTTTGCACCCAAAACCACATTCAAAGGTGCACTATGTAGTTTGAAATATATCAAACTACATATAATATATAATATAACTATGTAGCTTTACACAAACTCTCTTTGTTTTCATGGCTGAATGAACAAACTGACCTTAAAGGACAACACAATTTCATACTGTTTTACTTTGTTTATATGTGGCGGACCCTGCCACCTTTCTAGCTTCAAACAGTGTTCTGGGACCTTATTTTCCTCTGAGAACAGCTTGTTTATTCACTTATGGAAAAGATAAATATTTCTGAGTTATTACCTCATTAATAATGTAAATATTAAAATTCTGAGTTTGAATTTCTTCTCCAAAACTACATAGTTCCCCTTTAAGTTTTTGATTTGAGTGTGCGTCTCTCTAAAACTTCCCAAAAGTCCCTTAAAATCCTTCATCAGCTTCTGATAATTATGCTTAATTAATTATTTCTTAAATCTGTAGCCTCCAAATAAATGTTTTAAATATATTTCATATACTTCGCTGTAGATCCCAGGCACACAAATAATAAGAAATAATATTTAATTTTAAAACTACTTTTTTGCCTGATTTGTGTGCGAGGAACCTCTTTTCAAAGCAAGAATATCTTCAAATAAAGCAAGAATACGCCATTTTAAGAAAGGAGAAATAATGTGGAAAGAGAAAGTAGACTAAACAAAGGACAGTTGAGATCATCTCAGAGTAGAAGAATAAATGATAAACCAAAGGGGGAACTTCAAGGATCACTCAGGCATAACAGACTCCACTTCACGCCTCTGTAGCTGCTGTTTACAGAAGCAGGTTTGGGGGAAAACCCATCAGGAGAATGTGGGAAGCCAACAGAGACTCTGAAACCAAATAACCTTCTTTTGTTGTCTGTGGTGCCGTAGGCCGCACAGCAGAGCACTAACAGGTCATGGAACCATCAGCCACTCAAAATCAAAGGCAAACAGAGTTGAACCCAGATATAAGCATGTAAAACCTGCATATGTAGGGAAATGACACAACGACAGGAACATCTACAGAAAGCCTGAGAGGCAAGTGAGAACAAGAAATGTAGTGATCCATTTACCGAGTCTGATCTAAACTGTTTTCTGTTAGACTAACTTTTCTTAAAGTTTTATTAATAACATCTTATGTAGAAAAAACATTGTTTAAAAAGTATATATCTATATGGCTTGTAGAAAGGTGCATAATAAAAGTATCTCTTTTCCTTAAAAGCATTATTATGATTGTGAATTAATAATTTAAAAATGTTTGTCGGGTCCAAAATGATTGTTTTGTTTATGTCCGTGTCAGAATTCTGACGGTTGGTTCCAGCTTCTAACAACGTTTGTCAGTCAGTGGTTTGAGGTAGTTGGTATGAAGAGTCTTTGGTAGTTGCCAGTTTGTGGGAAAGAAATGCTGATCCTTACTATATGTGCCCAGCATACTGTACTGCTCAACGTCAGCTAGCTGGCGTTAGTGACGTTAACGTTAGCTAGCATTAGCGACCTAAGCCACAATTTTTTTTCCCCACTTGCCTCTCAGGACTTCAAGACGACCTCAACCGAGTCTTTCACTGTAAACTGACTTTTTTCTTGTTGATCATTGGATGACGGAATCAAACAGCTACATTGCTACATTACTCATGTATGTCACAGTATTCCACAATTCTTGTCTCTTAAGAAATTTACTGTAATTCAGCTCATATCTGAGTCACAGGACATAAATCAGCAACGCTGCATTTCGCCAGTCAACACATTTTGACATCAGCTCTAAAGAAGTCCAGTTGCCTTTGACTATCAGATGTGCTCTGATATTATTATGGCAAATGTGAGCTGAACAAACATAGATAACACTAAACATGAATGTTTTTGTACAGACAATTACAAGCAGTGAAATTATATTAACTGTAGTCTTGAAAAATATGACACAACTTTAGTACTGATCAACACTTAACACAATCACAAACAGTAAAGGTTACCCACCTTACATGATTTCCTTTGTCCGTCTGTCACCATTGCCTCCTTCTTGTCAGCTCGTCCTTGTGAACACTGTCGAGAACTCTGTGGGAGTTTCCTCTGTGACGACTTTAGTTCCCTCTTTCTGTCCACAGCGACATTGTATGTCATTCTCACTTTGAGGCACCATCAGCTGTTTTAATTTGCAGCTTTACTACGGCTGCTGTTTCTGGTTTATCATTTGAAAACTCACATTCATCTGGAGATACAGCTGCAGTGGTGAAAGACAGGTGCAATAACTCTGCAAATACATGTATAAGATTAGCCTATTTGTCACTATTTGGAAGACTTATTAGAAAGTTGTCACAGGATCATGCAACATTTTCCTGCATTGCTCGTACATTTCCTGTTTGAACGCAGTAAATCAAACCAATTCTGCTCTTTGCTCTCACAGAGGATACATATTTTGGTTTCATGGTACAGCCTGCTCAACATTTGCCATCTAAATACGAGTATCAGTGGTTAATAATGAACCACATGCTTTGAGATAACAGCACAGCTACTCAAATGATTTCAGCCACATGCAGCTGAAACCTCCATTAGATCTCAGGATTTTTTACATTTATTCATAATTACAAATCACAACATTGTGTTTGATTCATTTATATTATTGTGCACAGCCACTTCCTATTAAACTGTCTTACTTACAGTAAACTGCTACTTTACGTACTTGACATTTTCCAGGTGACTTTACACAGACCTGTGGAAGTCAGTCAAAAGGTGGGTGTAGTGAGTGATCACTCAGCACCACTTCATGTGATGCACCCACTGCTTTAGTTTCACATCTCCACGTTAGTACAATTGTGCAAGATTAGGCTAGATAAAATCAGATTAGATTAGATTAGTTTATATTAGATTAGATTAGATTAGATTAGATTAGATTAGACTAGATTAGATTAGATTAGATTAGATTAGATCAGATTAGATTAGATTAGTTTCGATTAGATTCACATCAGAGTATAAGAATTTCGTACAGAGGATGAGTTATGAACGATGGAGACAAATGTTGAATCTATCCTTTAATCTATAGCAGTGACTGAGGGCGTTCCTCAGAGTGTTATATTAGGTCCGGTATTATTTACCATTTACATTAATAGCATTAGCCTGTCCATCAATACATCTAATTTACATTCTTATGCAGATGATACTATTTTATACACTTCAGCCTGATAACGACCCCTTCATTTGAATCAGTTGAGTCGAGGCAGTTAAACATTGACAACATGCAGGGAAGGGGGCCTCCCCAGGACCCGGATTGAAAAACACTGCCCTACATTATGCGCTTGTACAGACGAGGCTAAGTTCATGTTTTTCTCAAGAACGAAGGAAATTCTGGTATACTCATTGAGAACAAAGTGCTCTCTGGGGTACTCTGGTCTGACTTGTAAATGAGATCGTTGTCCTGATGTGACTTACTGATGAAATAAAGTATTTCTATATGTACAGCATTTATTACTTTACAGATGCAGATTTCACAAACAGAACGTATGATCAGCTTCTAAAACATGACGTATTGTTACAGGTGACAGCAATTATCATCATCATAAAAATATCTAAATATTCAATTATATAATATTGTACAGCTGTAGATAAATGTTGAGTAGGTTTTTAAAAGTATTAGCAACAATTAAATGGTAATAACTGCTTGTAAGACATTTTATGAAAGTGTTGGTAAAGCATTGTTAAGTGCTTCATTGAAAATTGCTATCTTTCCTGTTATGATACTGACAGTTGTTCTGCTTGGACTGTTTCTGCTCCACTGAAGTTATGAGACAGAACTCATATTGAGTCAGAACAATTCAACCAACAGCTCATGTAGGTTACACTATCACTAAATCAGACTTTGACTTGCCGTTACACTCATCTCAGATCAGACAGCATTATATTTAGATGGAGAGAGTGAATAAATGTACAGTTTTATGTGCTCAAGGAGGTCACAAAGTTTATATTTTAACCTGAGCGAGTGCATTTAATAGGATAATAAACTGCATTTCATGAGTGCAAGTGGCCTTTGACTGAGTTTTCATGGGCACTTGCAGCCGCTTTCACTTTCTTATCAATATTAATTCCTCGAAAACAAATTAGAAACCCAACTTTGACGCGACTCTGACTGAAATGTGTATCACAGATGTTCTTTCTCTGAGATGTTAACCGTTAATCGACTGAGCCTGTAGATTGTTTAAAGGAAAAGTTCATCCAAAAACGAAAATTCAGTCATTATCTACCTTTCTTCAAACTGATGGAAGGTCAGGTTTTTAGTTTCCTAGTTGACATTTCTGAAGTTTTACAGCAAATCAGCATTGCAGCGTTCTCCTAAACAACTTAAGCTGAATCTTAACTGTAGCTGATAAGCTGAAATCGTTAGCGCCCACCCCGTCTGAAATGGGTTCATGAGCTCGACCGCGGGCTGAGGACATTTGCCGTTTCCCCGTCCTCACACTCCCCTGCCACACAGATTTTACATCGCAGCACACTTTGCGTTATTATACAGTTACACTTGTAACATTTCAATATGACTTTAAAGTCTTGATGCTGTCTGACACATCTCACAGTTCACTTGTCTTGGATCATGAGTCCCATCACAGTCTGATGGCAGTCTGATGCCTTTGAGTCACGGAACAGGGAAAAAAAACAACTCAAAATCAATGTGACAGAGAGAGCAAGATGAAAGACGCTTTAAGGCCGTGCAGGAGAAGTCAGAAACATGCATGTGCAGCACCAGATGTTTGTGGTGAAATAAAAAACCTGAGGTTAAAGATAAAACACTGAAAAATAAAACCTCAGAGATTTTATCTGCTGGTGAGTTGAGTGTTTATTGTTTCTGATCGAAAAGCCAGTTCATGTCAAGCCGACTCCATTATCTGCACTCTTTGTTATTCTACAGGCTCAGCTGACCCTTATTGTTTCTCTCTCTCTCTCTCTCTGTGTCTCTTGCACTCTGACTTCCTGCTAACAAACAACTTCAACGCCTCAGTCTGAGCAAAGTTGATGATAAGTGAAGATAAAGCATGACCAATTCCTCATTTCAACTGCTGCCACTCTTGCTGCAATTCACATTTGCGACACTTTATATTTAGATTTTAAACTGAATGAATGTTGCTTCACAGTTCAAACTGTAAAACGTATGAACAGATGTCAGTGCAGGTTGTAATTAACAGTTGTACACAAACCATTTGTTGACTTAAAACATATATCTTAGGTGCCACATGTACAAGAGGCTCTAAACAATCAAGTTGTCGTGCTTTTTCTTGCACTACACACTCACGCAATAAAGTTGGCAGTATAAGTGTGTCACAGTGGGTTTGACAGTGGTTCAGTCAAGTCTGGAAGACAAGAATAGCTTGTTTCTAAAGAGAACGAAGAAGAAAAAATGTCCCTCTGGTTCTTAGAAGCGATGAGGAACTCCCTAATCAACTTGCTGATCTCTACATGTCAGCTATTTGAGGGTTGTTAGGTGTAAAAAAGAACAAGTAGTCAGAGCTCAGTGTGATCCAGTGGCTGGGCATGAGCTCATGGGTTGGTTTTTCTCAAGAAATGCATTAGAGTGTTTTGCAAAGGAGAGCCGCCATATTAATCATCTACGTGACTGGTGCCAACAGTCGTGTTGGACTGTAACTTTAACTGGTTCACTCGTCTGTTAGGTTGCTATAGTGATGGCAGAAATACTCAAATCTTTATAAGGTCGAGATACTCCTCTGTAAAAATCCCCTGTTGCTTAAAAGGGTAACACTTAATAATAACCATCATGAATAAATTGTAAATTTATGGTAAAGTAAACTTTAGTCATTACTTACTTTACAGTTAACAAAGAAATGTTTATTAAAACATTTATTAAGCAAATTAAATGTTTATAAACAACAACTTTATGACACACAATTGTTTAGTAAATGGTTTACAGAGTACTTCATTTTGAAATAACTGTTAACTAACATTAAACTCACTTCAAAATGAGCTTTTATTAATGATAATAATGGATATAATAAAGTGTTACCACTAACAGCTATTATATATCTGATGCTTTAACACACAAGCAGCATTTTAATGTCACAGCTGGTGGAGGTGGGGCTAATTGTAACTACTTTATATATAATGTTAGATACTTAACTCTACAGCACAGTGTTATATTGTATGTTTTTAATGTGTTAGTTAAAGTAAAGTCAGTAAAGTGTCTTAAAAAATAAAATGTATATGCACAATATTTACCTAATGTACAAGATGAGTAGTATGAAGTAGCATAAACTTGACATACTGAATTAAAGGAGAAATAACTTAAGTAGAGTACTTCACTGAATACGTATGATACAATAATCATTCAACAATACAACAGTAAAATGACCATACATTACAATAATGTCATTACAACCTCAACTGCGCCTCCTAGTGATCACAAACTGCAACTGCTGTAGGCTATGTACTCTCACAGCTCTGTTGAAGATGGGTGGATTACAATAACAGGTGAAAAACAACATGTTTCTTAAAGTCTTGAAAAATACAGAGAATTGTTCAAAAGTAACTTTACTTAAATCAATTAAAATTGTTCTTCTACAACACATATGAACAATTCCTACAGACTGGACCGGATGGGAAAAATTCACAGGACAACAAAATCATCCAGCAGTACTGAGTACAGATTGGGAGTGATCTAAGAATGCAACAACCTCTGGAGGGTCAAATCGTTTTCTGTTTGAAAGATTTCGTCTCTCTAATTTAGTGAAGGGTAAATAACATCAGTCCCAGAGACCATCATCTCTAAATGCCCCAAATGAAATGTCAGCGGCCACAGTGTGTTGCCACTTAAACTCAGTGAAGACACAATCCATTAAACACACACACCACAGCCCTGACACATACAACACATTTCAAGAAATAAAACACATTCTTATTAAAATCACAATCCAGAAATACAATAAATTATATTGTTAAAGATATAATATGCAACATTTCTGCTTTAAAACGACTACATCGTGTTTTATATATATTTTGTTGAGTTGTGTACTTGATCCCAACAATGATTAAGCCAGAGAAATCTCAGGGATTGTGTCAGAGAGTGAGGAAAGTGTGTTGTTTGTAACTATTTAGGTTTTGTAAGCATTGTCTATTTTTTCATGTCTCCCTTTTTCTCATCAGAGACAAGTTTATTTTTTTCAATGCATTATCCTTATAAAGGTTATAAACTGTTAATGCATTGTTTATTCTTTGCAGCGTATCTTGTCAACACGCTGTCTATGTCATCTTTAAAAATAAAATTAAAAACTATAAATCTTAATAATAGATTGTTTGTTTAACAATAAAAACAACAACTCCTACGATCTTCCGCCACTTTCTTCTTTTGTTTCGTTTGGTTACTTTCTTAAATCTTTGTGGATGAAAGTGTGCATGTGTGTCTCAAAACAATAGTGAGAGGCATCATTCAAAGTACTTACATGAACAGTTTAAGGAACAATAAAAGCATTAATATAACAGTGCTAGCAGCAGTACTACAGAATAAGTTTAAGAATATGTTCACATGCTTTACATGCCTGAGTGGGAACCAACAGGAAGCCTTTATTTCCTTTGCACCACCAGCAGCTCCACCACCATGCATCCTGTTCAGCCCCGCTGGCAAACATTCAAAAGAAGAGTCTGATTATTTTTGTATGGTACAGTTATTCTTTTGTCTGCTGAGGTGACAGTTTGTGCGTTGCGGTTAAATTTCAATTTCAAATGCTGTCCCATTTTGTGATTTCCACTGATCAGAAATGTGCCATTATAAATCCTGTCTCCTGTAGCTCCAACAGTGTATGGGAGCTTGAATTTATGTTCTCAATTAAAGGCCTGGGGTTGTTTTTTACAGAGACATATTCATCTTTTGGGCAATTTGCAACAGTAAACAAAGATTTACACAGTCGAGGATGAAGCATAATCTGCAAAGTGCTGTTTTATGGTGGAATTCCGCTTTTGATTGTATTGTATTGCAAGTGAAATAATTATCTTGGAGAGATTTTGGGAGATTTTTAGAGGCTAAAAGAGGGAACAAGACTCCCGCACACTGTCCACTTCACTTGCAATTAAGTTGACAACAACGTCTCGGTACTTAGACCTCCATCAGGTTATCTGAAGAGGCTAAAAGAAAAAATACAATTTTCAATAAGAGTAATACGATTTAAATTACTAAAAAAAAGAAAAAGAACATCTGAACTGCCAAATCTGTGCTAATGGCGCATGATCTGAATGACTGGACCAATCTATTGTTGTTGACTAATGGCTCTTGCCTTCAAGACTGCACAGCCAACATGCTGCTGGTGTAAAATTAAATACTCTTTGAGTCTAATGAGAATGTAACGTAAATTAATGAGATCAATAGTGAGTGTGTGTAGGAGAGAAAAGGGGCTGGAGGAGGAGAAATAAGGCAGAGAGTCAATTATTGGACCCTTTATTAAGAAAGGCATACTTGTCCAATAAGAATACATTATAATAATTATAAAGTAGTTGCAGTTTAATCTGAGCAGAGTGCTCAGGGCTGATAAACAGCTGGAGGAGACATGGCGTGCTCTCTCTCTCTCCTGTCTCATTAATTTTGTGCCGTCTCGTTCTATCACAGGGCACACACACGCACGCACGCACACACACACACACACACACACACACACACACACACACACACACACACACACACACACACACACTCTCCCGGTTTTTACCGTCACAGCACAGTTGCATTCCGTCACTGCCTGTTTCCCCAAATCACTTGAGGACAATGAAATCAAAGGCAAGACCAGAAATCCAGAAATCACACTGAATTTTTTTGCTGGTGTCAGCGGTGGTGCACGCAGCCATTCGAATGACATGAGCACTAAAGAAGCATCCACTTAACAATGCATGTAACAGCCCCGGGAGCAATGATAGTACAATCTCTTCCCTTATGTTTCTCTGTTTCTCCTCCTCCAAGTTCTCAAATCAAACTGTGATTTTTATCTGAATAAATCAATTCTGTGTGCAGCGCGCTCACTTCCTCTTTCACTGCCAGTGGTGCTTGTGCAGGACTGGCAGCTGGAGTCTGATCTGGGAGGTTTGAAGCTGCAGCTCTGGAGTCGACAGAAACGTAGCAGCTTGTAAAAACGAAATCCCTCAAAGCTGGAACAGCGCCCATATTTCTCTCTCTGTCTCTCTCTTTGCTGTCCATCTGTTTTAAAATCACAAAATATGTTGGTGGGGTTTTCTTGCAGTGCAAACCCATGCACACTCAGATGTACAACACACATTGTGGATGGTGAATTGCCTGAGAGTCTCAGAGGGGAGAATCCCACGGTGTAGCACATTAGAGTGCAGGAAAACAACACATTACAGGCAAGCCTCCGGGTATTTTAGATTGTATTTGAAGATCTGTATAGTTGATTTTAGCAGGCTTTTATGAAAATGGACTGCCACTGTCAGTTATGCATTTAAACTGCTGAGTAAAGCTTTTTTGTTTAAAGGGGGACAGGGAGGATTAAGCTTTGTTGGCGAGCATCCACTCTGCTGAAGTGTCCTTGAGAAAATGAATGAATCTCTCCTTGCCAGCTCCAGAGTTAGCTGACCCACACCTCTGACACTGAATACAAAAGGAGATTTTCAAATGCATCACATCTCTATTATTGTTACGCCCTTTTTTTTGTAAAGCATATCCGGAAGGTATTTTGCCATGCTGCACTTTTTCAGTGCAGGGATTCATTCGCCTGTAAAGGTGAAACGTTCAGACATGGCCACACGGCAAGAAACCCCCCCCAAAAAACACAAGCTAATTGGAATTAATTAGGGCTCCTTTTACCACATTGTAATCATGGATTAATTACTGAATGGTCCCACTGGGCATAGGCAGACTGAGCTTCTGTTTGTAATAACTGTTAACATTTCTTTCAAATTACAAATGACCACAAACATGCAGCTGCAATGAGACGAGAAACAAATATAAGTCATAAAGAGATGAAAATGACTACAACACCACACAAAAGCAGGTGCAAAATGACTACAAAGAGAAGGACAACGAAAAACAAAACAACCGCAAATGACGTCCACAAAGATGAAATCAAAAACCCCAAGGGAAACACCGAACTTCAAAAAAGAACAACAAAGAACGAAACAAAAACTACAACGAGATGCTAAATTTCTCATAGAGAGACACAAGGAGAGATGACTACCACAATGATGCACACTGAAACTTCAAAGAAATGTAACAATACTACAAAGACACACAAAAAAACTTCAAATATACAAATGACAACAAAGAGATGCAATAATAAAAGCAATGTTACTACAAAGCAACACAAAACAACTACACAGAGATGCTCAACGACCAGAATGAGACACAAAGTCACAAACAAAAATGACCACAATGAGACGCAAAGCAAAGCGAGGGAAGATATTGAGCCCCAAATTGCTCGTGGTCATCGGTGTTTAAGTGAGTGGATTAACAATATTAATGTTGTCGGGTGCTTTGGATGTAAAGCGCTGCTTCATTCCTGATGAGCAAGTCGGCACCTCGTATGGCAGCCCCTGCAATTAGTGTAGGAATGTGTGAGTGAATACGGGCGTTGTAAAGCACTTTAATGCACGGCCAAGTCCATGCCCTGTTCACATGCACATTTGAACATGGCTGGCATGCAAGGTGCCCTTCAGCTAATCAGGAGCGATACAGCGCTTTCTATCCGAAGGGCCTCATGATATTTATATACTCAGCCATTCACACACACAAACCGATGACACAGCCATCAGGAGCAATTTGGGGTTCAGAAACTCAGACACTTCAACATGCAGACTGGAGGTGCAACGGATCGAACCACCGACCTTATGATTACTGGATGACTTGCTCGACCTCCTGAGCCAAAGCTGCCCACAGGAGAGACAGAAGAACGACACAAAGAGAGACAAAACAAGCACAAAGAAAAGAAAAACAAGATAACTAAAACAAAATGACTGTAAGGAAACTCAAAACAACCACAGAATGACTACGAAGAGACACATAAGAAAACATAGAGTCGTAAATGGCAACAGAAAACACAAAATGGCCAGAAAGAGATTCAAAATGACCACAAATACAAAACAATCACAGACACGCATAAAGAGTCGTTAGGCAGCTACAAAGCGAGGCAAAACGAAGCAAAGAGATGCAAAATGACTACAAAAATGTCTACAAAGAAACGTAAAACTACTACCAAAAGATGCAAAATGACCACAAAGAGACAAAAGAAGAGAAACAAGATGATGACTGTATGAAGATGCAAAACGACACAGCGACACACAACCTCAAAGAAATGCAACATTACTACAAGAAACGTAAAACTACATAGAGGTGCTGAAGCACCAACCTAGACAATAAATGTCTACAAAGAATCAACAAAGGGATGCTAAATGGCCAAAAAAGGGCACAAAATCCCATCATGAGATGCAAAATGACTATAGAAAATGCAGCCACTGTTTTGCATCTCTCTCGGTCTGGGTGCCTTGCTCCTGGGTAAGAGGCGGGGGGGCCTTTTGCTTGCCTGTGCCCGGGGCCCTGCTGGTTTATAACCCGCCCATGACTGTTAAGTGTTTTGAGGTTGCGTGCTTTCAGTGCTGCTGTACTTTATGTTACCATGTGACCCATTACCTGCCCTAAACTTACTGAAAGGCATATGACAGATCAGTGGATTTTCATAATATCATCATCCTCCATTCAGCCTTCTTCTCTCTTTCCTTTCTTTCTTTCCATTCCTCTTCTTCACCACCCTTTCATCCTTGAATGCATTTCGCCAGAGGCCAATATGCTGCTCCTCTTCCTCTGCTCTTCACATGTCATGTCTAATGCCCTCTGTCATTATCACACGATCCCTTTTCCCTTATTATGCCACGTTACCCCGATTCCATTTTGGTCACCGGCTCTCACAGAAGTCTTATTCCCTTGTCTCCCCTCACCACCCTCCCTCCCTCTTTCTCTCCCAGCTGCTCGTCCCCTCGGCTCCGGTAAGTTATTGCTCCAAAGTTAATTGCAGTATCCGTCCGGCAACACACCAACACAGGATTGGATTACAGTGTGATTTAATGGATGGAAGGACATTTTCTCCACTCTGAAATTGATTGTCTCCAGGGACTGGCAGCGTGTGACAGCCTGACATGAGTTGTACTTGTATTTTTTGGGTGGCTGCAAAAGGTTACAGTTGTAGTGGAGCAAAGACAGGCGTGGTTTCTCTTACAACAGGAACATATCTGCCTCTATGCCCTCTGTCCCTTTTTGCTTCTTCACCCCTCTCTCTTTACCTTCTTCCTCTCTTTCTTCTCTGCCTCTGCATCCTCACCCTTCCTCCCTTTCCTCCTCTCTCCAACTTTCCTCTTTCTCTACTCCCTCCAATCCCTCCTCCTTCTCTCAAACATCACACAATCCCCTCCTATCCCAATCCAGCGCACCCTCGCTCTCTCCCTCCCTCATCCTTTATCTCTCCCTCCCTCTCTCTTTCTCTCCTTCATCTCACCTCCAGCCAGCCGGAGCACCCTCCTCCTCTTCGCGCAGCCTGCCTGCTCTCATCCACTTTCTCTCTCTCTCTCTCTTGTCTTTTATCTGTCTTTCTCCCTCTTTCTGTCTCTTTCTGTCCTCGACTTCTCTTCGGCCGCCAGAAGCTTGCAGGCTCGCCGCTCTTCCTTCATCCACTGAGGATTCAGAAGCACTCGGGACGAAGACTCTGTCACTGGAGGTAAGTGTCTACAGTGTGTGTGTGTGTTGGTGGTGGTCATTAACCTGCATCAGCTGCTGCTTTGGGAGGCAGACGGGATGACTGGTGAAAAAGATGGGAACAAGGGACAAGATGTAGTGGTGGAAGACAGCTGTTCTGCAGTGGCATGACAAGAGAGTGAAAAGATGCAAAAGAGGCAAAAAGCACTGGATGAGGGTGATAATGGCGTGTCAGGGGGAAAAGTGAAAGAAAAGCATGGGAAAAGAGGGGCAATTCTGATGCAGTCAGTCGATTGTGAATGCTGCATCAAAAAAGACAAAAAAGAGTCAGACAGAGTTCACGGAGATGGAAAGAGCGGCAAAAATGGAAAGGAGGGCGTGAGAAGAAACAAACCAAACCATGAAAAATTAACTGGAGGGAGCAGCCGGCAGAAAGTGAAAGAAATATTTCAGCAGGGGGAAAGAAATGAGAATGGGATGATGATGGTGATGGTGATGTTTCCCTTCATGCCTACAAATGCAGCGGTGCCTGCCTCCTCCTCCTCCTCCTCTCCCGTAGAAATCCCATTCACAAACAGGACCTGAAAACAGGCGATGGTGATTGGTTCCCTGAGCGCTGTGTGTCTGTGTGTACTTCATTGTGTGTGTGTATGTGTGTGAAAGAAAAAGAGGGAAAGATGGAACAAGAGGGAGGGAGGTGGAAGAGGGGGGGAGAAAACCCATTACATTCCTGTGCGGGTGACGCTGAGCCTTTCGGAGCAGATGCTTGAATGAAGCTGCAGGGTGTTCGCTTGTACATTAACATTACCTGTGTTAAACAGCCCACATTGTACAGGAATGTAGAGACGGTGAGAGATGCACACTGCATTTTAAATTGGGGATTCATTTTATCATAGGCTCAACATAATGTCACAGTGACAGACATATGTTTGGACAGACTGCTGATTTTGCACCAGACACAAACTTCTTTATTTCCCCCGAACTCTTTCTCCCTCATTGCGTCATTCTCAGCGCTGTTACAGATTGTCATCCCTCGCCGTGCCACCACCACAATCTCACCGCCACTGCCAACCCGCCGAGATTAACAACTGTCCAAACAGCAATGCTCTCCTGACTCGTCAACGCCGGCCAATTAGAAAGTGACATTTGTGCGGGGAACTGCGGGGGGAGGGGAGCTGTTGGTGCGTTAAGCTTGGAGGACAGGGGAGGTGATGAAGAAGGGAGGAGGAGGAGGAGGAAGAGAGAAGGGTAACTTCAGCTACCTTTACAGGTCACAATGTAGAGAGAAAAAGACAAAAAGGAGGGGAAGAAAATAAGGCTGAAAGTGTAGACGGAAGTAGATGACGAGATATTTCCCAAATAAGGGAAAGCTTTGACCTCTTGGTACTCCAGGTACCTTAAATATCTGTAGCAAAGTTCAAGACAGTCGATCCAAAAGTGATCAGAATATTTTTTTCTGAACAGCAAATGTCGATGTCACAGTGGCACTAGAGGAAAAGTGACGGACACCCAAAATCAGAAGCAATCTGTAGACCATAACTGTCTGCAGTGGTGGACTCAGGATGTTGGAGGGGTGGGGGCAAATAAAAAGGTCACCAGCTGTATGATACATTTATCATGACCTGGCAGAGTAACATAGCGGGCACTTGATCATGTTTTGTGGTGTAACCCATCTACTAGTTGTTGAGATATTCTAGTCTTGACCAAAATGGTGGGCTGACTAACTGACAGTGCCGCTAGCATGGCTAAAAAGTTAACCTGATAAATGAAATTAAATAATCAATAAAATAAATGAAATACAAGGCCATGTATTTACAAGTTGGAATATATTACAAAGGCAGCTTGTGAACGGTAATTCCTTCAACCACTGCAGAAAATGCATGTCACCCTTGGTTTCAAATTTAGACGATAGGAACAGCAAGTAGAGCTTTTTGTCCTGACCTTAGTGTGCATGCTTGTACGAGAGATGTAGCTCGAAGCCAATCCATTTAATGCCTCACAAGTGAATAATAGAATTTTGAACTGCATTCTTGAAGTGAGGGGTTTCTAAAATTGGGGTCACATGTTTTATTCTTGTAGTTCCAGCTAAAATTTGAGCATCTGCATTGGGTCAAACAAAAGTCGATTTAGTGTCTTTTTACTGAGTGATCTTCAATAAATCCAGACGGGACGAATAACTTTCTGCAGGTCAACAGCAGACAGAAATGGTTTTACTTTAGAGATATTTCTCAACTGATAAAATCAAGACTGAATACTTCCTGGCACTTGGTTGTCAAAGTTCTGGTTTGAATCAAGACTAATTGTGTATCATCTGCATAAACACAAAAAAATATATTGACAAAGGGTAAGCACGTGAAAATACATTTTTCAGGCTAGCTGAAAATATAATTATCTGAATCTTGCCCTAAATAAACTGGAGAACCTGGAAACATCCTGAAAAGCAGTCCATAATGGCAGCCAAACTGCAAGTATCAATTGGATTGACAGAAAGATATACTTGTGTATCGTCTGCATATACACAAAAGAATATTTTGACAAAGGGTGAGCACGTGAAAAGGGAATAGAATAGGACCCAGAATGGACCCTTGAAGCACACCGCAAGCATGTTTTGTAGATAACTAAATGGAACAAACAATAAGGGTGGGACAAGAATTACGTACGTACATAAATATCCATTACTGTTCAAAAAAAGCTCATCTTCCTGCCAACAAGCAGGATGCCGTACTTTAACCATCTGCACACCCTTCTGGACCTTCACGCCAGCCCCCTGCGCTCTCCACTCTTAGACCTATACATTATATGTTCCCATAAACTTTATTACCACTTCTCCATTAGATATAAAAGTCAAGCGTGATGCATGGTATATCGCCTCCTTATTCCTCGGGAATTCAGTAATTTAATGAGCATGGAGCTCTGTGAAGTGTGAAATACCCAGGTGTGATATAACGCTCCTGGGGGAGAAGACCTATGGGACATTTGTGTGGGGGAGTAAGATAGAAAAATGGTTATGCACTGGGAAAGTAAGACAAGAAGAGGGACAGACAGACAGGTGGAAGGACAAGTGGAAGTGTGGATGTGAGAAATAAAAAAAGTGATGTGCGTGTGTGGAGCTGTGCAGTGCTGATGGTGTTAAGGGAAGCATGGAGAACCAGTGTAGGAGAAATTTCAGACTGGTGTCAGTGGAATTGGGGCAGGTGGACTAGGAAAGGTGTTCAAATACCATAACAGTCAGACTGGTGGGTTCACTGAGCCTGCGAGTGTGTGTGTTGGTAATATGTGGTCCAGTTGGTCCTATTAAAGTGTCTCTAAATACTGGTTTGAGGTTGCTGTGACCTGTCAGTTCAAAGGAAAAATAACAAACTGGGGACTGGGAGTGAAAGAAGAAATAAGACTCCCTCTGGATTCTTTTGTTTTTTTCTACTAAAGTACTAAATACAGCAGAGCCTTCTCCCTCAACATTACATATAGGTGGTGATAAACTGTTCTATTGTGTAAACCACCATTTAACGGCTCCTGATTTCGTCAATAACGAGGTGATTGAACCAGAGAAGGCGTTCTTCAATGAGACTGTTTTAATGTGTGACTGAGTCCTTACAATTAATGATTATCATTAATGGGGCATGCAGATATCTTCTCTGATGTGACTACAAATTAAAAACCACTCTAAAACCGTGAAATCATTTAAAATATAATTAGCAGTAATGTGGGGTGATTTTTAAAATTTAAATCCCAACTGATTCAATTTCCGGCTCTTTCAAATGGCATTAAAGGTGAAGTAGGTGATTCTGGAGAAAGATAGTTGATTTTTGAGTCTCATTCCCAGGTCAGCAAACCAACCCAATCTTTTTCAGAATCGCCTATTTCAGCTTTATGAGATTTTTGAACATAATAATAAAATAATATTACAGTGTTACAGAATTAATGGCATCCTGACCAGAGAATAGTCTCACTTCCATTAAGGGTGTTGTAATCCAAGGTCTTCTGTTCTTGTAGCCGTGCTGGCTGCCTGTGCTTGTTAGGGCTCATGAGTTACATACTACAAGTTGCTAAAGGGCTCTAAGTTGACTCGGAGCTGCTTTTTCTGCAAATACCTTAATGGGCACGTACATTTACAGGCTAGAATAGGCATGATAGTTAATTAGCTGTTACCAATATTATTAATTTCTTCACTATACGTTGCTGAATGTTGTATAGTACCCTCAATATAAAATAAGATGGATCGCCGAGTCATGCTAGCTTTATCCACCTACTTCTCATGAAATATCCAGACTTGTCAAGTATTACTGAAATCCATTAGCTTATATGGTAGTTGTTGAGACATTAAACTAAAAAACCCAAGCAAAACAAAGAAATGACAGCCATAACTAAGTGCATGGCGTTTCATCTGATTGTTGTTGAAATATTTCAGGAACAAAGTGGTGGGACAGACAGAATGACCATTCTTAGAGCAACACTGCTAAAGTTGCTAAAAATGCACAAAAGAACAGACACACACGCAACCAGCAGCTGCAGATGTATTATCAAACATGTAGAAATGATTTCATTATCTGTTAAAACCCTTTACATCATTGTGCAAAACTGTATTCAGACCACACACAATGAATAAAATCACTGCTGGTGGTTGTGTGTGGACATCCATGTGTGTATTTCTGTGTATTGTTGGGTCACCCAACCTCTGTCCTGCATTGCCAATTGCCCTCTGGTTGCGTATTTTCTGTCCTCTGCTGCTCACTGTTGTGTGGAGAATGTGAGTGTGAGTGAGTACGATGGAAGCCTGTCAGTAGGTGGACTGGTGAGGGAAATGCCATTTTATTGGGAAGGATAGAGGGGTGGTTGTTTGTGTGGGCTTGTTATTGTTGGTGAGAGAGTGTCAGGAAAGTGTCAGTTAGTTGTGAGTAGTCAGAGGGAGGCATGGTGTGGAAAGATGCACCCTGGGAAATGGAAATACCTCTTCTATGGTGCATTTCTTTACATCTTCTTGACCTTGAATTCTTTTAACATTATCATCATCTTTTTCCTCTTGTCTCCCGTCTCTCCATTCACTACTTTTCCTCCTTTTGTATAAATCTGATGTCAGCATTAATCTCCCCCCTCCTCTCCTGCCTCACGTCCTCCTCCACCTGCCAGCTGATATATAACTGCAAGATAAGTTGCGACTGCTGAGCATATGGTCACCTCGTCACTACTGTTTCTCCACCACTTAAGAGGTTGTCTGGGTAATTAAAACACCGTTCCCAGCCACGGCGCAGAGGTCGCTCAGAGACAATTTGCATTTGCGCTGATTTTGTCATGAAAAGCACAATTAACCCAGTGTTCAGGGCCCTTGTTAAGAGGCATTAATTAAAAACGCAGATCCTGATAAAAGAGAATGAAGAAGAAGAAGATGTCTAACTTTTTGCTGAGGTTTAAGAAAAGAAGGGGAGGAGAGTGGGGACTCAGAAACAGTGTTCATCTTGTACAGTTCGACTAGTAAAGTTTGTACTGCATTTGCTGAACAGGCTCGGCCGAGAACACAAAATTCATGACACGCTGTAGTACCACGGGTCACCCAACCTTGTCCAGCAGATGCAAGCTGATACTTACACACCGGTGCACAGACGGACGACCTGTGTACCCGATGCAGGGCAGGTCACAGATGACATGAATTTCTTCCACCAACCACACAATCACATCTACACAACACACACACACATTAAAAAATAATATCTTAATGGGCCCCGGGCAGAAGGCTGCAATAGGCACATGTGCTCTTTGGTGTCTTCACTAGTGAGTCCTAATCCCCAAGGTCAACGACAGATGTTGTGTGAGGTGGCTGGCATCTGGAGGAGAGCTCGATGGTCAGGATGATCAGTGAAAAACGTGTCCGACGCTGCCGGTTTGGGGCTTATTATAATGTTCGTGCGCCTGCAGACAGTTGTGTAAGGTTTGTGCGTGTACGTGCACGGGTCATTGTTTGTGTGGGTGGCACCATGCTGGAAGCGAGCCACCACCCGCTAATAAGGAATTATGAGCGTGAAGTGAACAGCATCTATTGAAACATCAGATGTTGAGGTTTAGCTAATATTTGAATAAGTGATGGGATTGTGGCGGTGCACGGTGTTCTGCCAGACGGTGCTCAGCTGGACTTTGTGAGGTCATGTGAAGGTGTTGCACATAATCACAATGAATGGAAAGGTCTCTGGTGTTATGCTGCCTTATGGCGGATCAACTGCAATACCTGCACTACCCTGAGTGCCTCGGGCTTAACTGTGTAGCTCATGTGTGCTTCCTCTTGGTAAAAGCTTCCTCACTGCAGCTTTTCTCACCTCCTGTGTGTCCATCTTTCTCATGCATCATATGTTGAAGTAATGCCAAGAAAACACACATAAAACCTTACCTTACCTGTTCTTCGAGCAAAGTACTTTTTTCCCTAAGGGAGAACTCAGGTCCAAAGGTTGTTCGAGCTATTTGAAGGGTCGGGTGTGTTTCTGAGGACAGCGGTGACACAAGTGCGAGTATTTTTAGCGAGGTTAAAAAAGTCGAGACTAACTTTAGACTGTCGCAGAGGTCAGCCCGGTGCAAAAGAAGTCAGCCCACTTCCAATTAGAAAACCCACGACCTCTTAAATGAGATCATTAACGAACCCGTGGTCAGGTGGGATAGAGAGCGAGCAAAAATGGATTGAGACTTTTCTTATTTTAGAGCTTGGTCCGCTCTTTTTTTTTAGAAATGGAAAATTAAACAGGGTGATGATGTGACCTAATTTGACAAAGCCACTTAAAGCCTCCGTCTTTAGGGAACAAAGTCAAAGTATATATAGACTTACATCGGTCCTTAAGCAGTGAATAGTACCAATCTTAAGGTTAAACGTTTACACGGTCGACAAATGTGATTTTGTTCCGTGTCAGGTTGTGCAACATCAGTGCTCTTGCTAGTGTTAGTCAAGTCAAGTTTATTTATATAACAAACTAAAAATACAAATACAAAGTTAAGTAAACACCAAACTGTACATGACAAAAGTGTATACAATACAATAAAAACACACAAGATAAAAACATAGACTAAATCATATCAGATGAGAAAATAACACGATAACACAAGAGATACAAATTCTTCTTTCATTGGTTCTTAATTTAAGGTAACTTTCAGCTGGTTTATAATATCAAGGTTAAACTAAAATTAAAATACTTCTGTGGCTTCAAAAAATAATTCTTAGATAACAAAAGAACTGATACATAGACTCTTCATTCAAAACATAAATTACACAACAGTGTAACAACATCAAATAAATACATTTTAGAATTATTACATTTTTACAGAGTGGCGCAGTGTTTCTATTCTTTACGGCACAGGCGGCAAAGGGAACTCACAGACCAATTGCATGCATTGTTAATCACTGACGTGACGCCACCAGCCAATCAAATCTGTGCATTGCGTCAGGCAGTGTGACTCGAGTCAAAGGGATCCACACAGACGAGTTGAGAGACAACTGTCGGAGAAAACAGGCAGTGACAACAGAGCTTAATGTTTATTCTTCCCACGGGCAGTTCAAAATCAGCATGACTCACATCTGAGACTGTGGCCATTAAAAAGGGGCAGTGTGACATGACAGCTGCATCCCTTCCCAGTTTTTAATCATAGGACCTTAGTTGTGTCCTTAAAAGTTCAAATCCGCAAAAGAAATTTCCAAAAATGGAGCACCACTTTAAATTCTTTACCTGTTCCCCGTTCCTGTTCCACATCTAATATTTTCAAAAAGGATTATTCAAAGTGAGTGAAAACTTCTTGGCTCAGAAGAGAACAAGTGGGGAAAGGAAAATCTGCGTTAAAGGCCCGCTGCCCTAAATGCAAAGTACAGTTATCCCGCTACAGCTCGAGCTAATGTGGAGCAACGAACTGTCAATGGTCAGCTGGAATTGCATTATCAGCCCCCGAAGTGAATGACAGCTCATCTCAGTTGCAGAGATTAGGCGAGATGAGCCGTAGCTTTGGCCTTGCGCGGCAGCATTCGTTGTGAACAATATCCATCAATCCCCTTTGAATGTCACGTCCCGGGCCACATCCCGGCCCTCAGGAACAAAAGCCAGGACAGCTGCGGGGAACTTCTCCTTCCATTTATCGCTTCCTGTTACTGCGCTCCCCTTTCGTCTGACCTTCATTTCCCTGACTCTACATTTAATTTAATCCGCAATCCTTATCCCATCACCCATACTCTCTCTTCCCTGCCTCAATCTCTGCATTACCGCCTGCTTTGCTACTCAGCTTTAAGCAGAAACATTCCCAACAGAAAGGCTTCAAAACTTCCCGTCTCTCTCTCTGCCTGCCTCGCTCATTCTCTCTCTTGAATATATTACTGCTGAGGGGTGGACGGATTTAAAGGTGCGACCAGGCAAAGTCTGTTCATACAAGTGTTGCACACTTGGACACACAAAGGAACTTCCAGGCGTGCATGAGTGTAAAATAAATTCCTTTACTTTCTTCCTGGAAATACAGAAACACAGGTACATTAGCACACCGTGGCTACATACTGCTGGCTGTTAACGTTGCCTAGACAACAGACACGCCCTCCTGAGCCACACACTAAGGACCCGTGGTGCCCAAAGCGCCTGCGTGAGCGTCACTCATTATAACCACACATTGACCTACTAAAATATTATAGTTGCTGTTGTACATGGACATATCGCAGTTTATGAATGAACAAAATAAAAACAAAATAATAGTAACTCAGAATGGGGGGTGTACACTGTCTATTGTCCATTAATATGCCCAACATTACTGTGGGTCCCACACTCTCCCCTCCCAAATGAATGTCGTCCCGACATTATCAGTTTCCCAAAGTACTCCAGTCTTCAACTGGTGAGTTATAGTGGTAGGTTATATGGGAGCCAGTCTTTCGAGATACTCTCTGTGCTGCCACAGTCTTTGTATCTCCCTCTTTATGTCATGTGTCAGCACCAGATGACACTGGCCAGGTGAAATCTGAATTGCTACTCCACTATTTATGCGGGCTTTGCATCTCAGACTGAAAGGTTTTGACCCTTTTTCTACCCCATAACCCATGACACAGACCCACATATATTACTGTATGCCTCACATATGTCACAGTACTCTTCTATGTGTCAGCGGTCTGAGTTCTGGTACCCTTCTACTGGTACTACTTTTTAACTAACAGGACTAAATGAACTATACTGCATGAATTCTTAACTTTGTCAAGACAATAAACTTAACATGTGACTATGAATGTGTGTCTTTTACTTTTAACTGTAAACATCACTTGTCTCTGTGTGTGACTGATGGTTGGCCTAATGTGTTGTATGTAAGTGTCCTAGGTGGATGTCTTAGTCGAAAAGGATATTTTCTTGGGGAGAATGACTGTGGCTCGGGTCCCCTTTCATCTGCTTCATCAGATGACAACACCCGCTCAGAGTTGATCTTGTTTGCTTCATCATATGACGACACCCTCTCAGGGTTGATTACGTCTGCTTCATCAGATGACGCATCTTGCTCTGCCTCTGCCGTTTCTCCATTCTCCACCTCTGGTTCCATCCTGCCTTCCTCATCCTGTTTTGGACACTCATCTTCCTCAACACCTTGCTCCAGTACTCCGTCAGCTCTTTGCGGCTGGAATTCCCCCGCTTCCACTCTCAGCTAGCTTCTGACCAGGTTCAATGGCTCCACTGGTCACGTGGTGATGAATCTCCAGTCACTTTCATCCTCTGAACTACTGTCAGGGTCTTTCCCCTTCTGCTTTGCCTGACTTTTGCTCCTCTTCACTGTGTTTGGCTTTCTCGTTTCCTTTTTCTTGTCCTCCCGCTTATCCTCTTCTTCCACAGGCAGAAAATTGCTGGGCAGTAACAGGTTCCTGTGCAGGACTCTAGTCCTTCCTGGGCCCCTCCCAGGTCGTACTGTGTAGACAGGACTGTCCTGGTGCTTCCTTTCAGTTACCACGTGGACTTGCTCCTCCCAATAAGATCTGAGTTTCCCGGGTCCTCCTCTGTCTCTGAAGTTCCACACCAATACTCTGCCCCCTGGCTGTAGTTCCACACCATGAGTCTTGCGATCGTACTACTTCTTTCCTCTGTTTTGCTCCCTCTGAGCTGTCTTTGATGCCAGCCTGTGTGCTTCTTGCATCTGCTTTCTCCACTTACTGGCATATTCATTGTGAGAACTGCTCTGGTCACTGGGTCCACAGGTAGCCGGGGGTTTCTACCATAGAGGAGCTAGTATGGGGCGTGCCCTGTTGCTTCACTGCGCGTACCGTTATACGCATGCACAACTTTTGCTAAGGAGCTCTTCCAGTTGCTTGGCTTCCTCTGTCAGGTTTCTAAGCATGGAAAGGAGTGTTCGATTAAATCTCTCCGCTTGACCGTTTCCAGCTGCGTGGTAAGGTGTTGTGCGTGAGGCTTGAATACCACAATATTCTTCCAGCTTGGAAAACAGCTTATTCTCGAACTCCTTGCCTTGATCATGATGCAGCTTGGCAGGAAATCCAAACTTGAGCACAAAGTCTCCAAAGATCTTTTCGGCTGCAGTTTTTGCTGACTTGTTGGTGCACGCATATGCCTGCGCAAAATAAGTAAAATGATCAATAACAACCAGAATGTACTCATATCCTCCTTTACAGCTCTCCAGGTGCAGGTAGTCTATTGAGACCATCTCAAAAGGGTAAGTAGTCACTACATTAACCAGCGGTGCTCTAGTTGGCTTGTTAGGGCGTTTCCGTTTCAGGCGGCTACACACCTTGATCACATAATGATCCACATCTCTTTGCATATGAGGCCAGTAGAATTGATCACGGATCAAGCTGAGTGTCCGTTCCACTCCGAGGTGTCCCATTTCCTCATGTAGCTCTCTGTAGATCAGCGGGTGGAATGTTGTAGGTAGCACCAGTTGAACTCGAGCCACTGACTTCCTATACAGGATACCCTCTTCGTTGACATACAACTTGTTTCTCTCCCTTACTAGAACAGAGGTGTCATCACGCTGGGCTCTTCCTTTCAGATGAGGCCACTGTCCTGTGATGACATACTCTCGCACCTTGCCAATGACTGGGTCATCCTCTTGTGCTTTCTTTAGGTCCTTTATGGTGAATTCTGCCACTGGGGATGTTATTCGTTCTTGCTCTACATCAGTACATGCTGCAGTGATGGTGACTGGACACATCCAGGGCTCATGTTCATGAGATTCAAGTTGGAGTGCCTGTGTGAGAGTCGTTATTACTTCTGGCTCCATCTCCATCTCAACTTAAAGTCTGCTAACTCAGCAATCCACCGGTGCGTTGTGGCGTTCAACTTCGCTGTGGTCAAATAGGTTAAAGGATTGTTGTCAGTGTAGACAATGAATGAGGGTGCATAATACAGATACTCCCTGAATCTTTCACAGATGGCCTATTTCATTGCTAAAAACTCTAACTTTCCTGAATGGAGGTGGTAATTGGCTTCTGGAGCAGTTAGTGTTCTTGACCCATAACCGACAACAACCAGCTTGCCTTGTTGTCTCTGGTACAGTACTGCACCAAGCCCTTCCTGAGAGGCATCACAATGTAGCACAAACGGTTTCTCAAAGTCGGGGTAACTGGGGACTGGTGGACGCAGCAGGTACTCTATGAGGAGGTACTTGTGCTTGCTTCTTTGCCTTTACTACCTGGAGTCTTCTCAGTGGATAGCAGATTGTACAGTGGTTTGGCAATGCGTGAGAAGTTTGGGATGTATGGAAGGTAATATGATAGGAATCCTAAAATTTTCCTCAGGTCTCCTACAGTCTCAGGTTTGCGGTCTTTGAGCGCTTGTACTGGCACTAACTCAGCAGGATCCATGCAGTAGCCATCTTTGGTTACAATCTTCCCCAGAAACTTCACCTTGTCTTTAAACGCTTCACACTTTTTAGCTGGGAATATTTTATAAATGGAGCAAAATATTTGTGCATATGCCACGCTGGAGGAAAATCACTGTAAAAAGTTATACTCAACCATTTCAGCATTGCACTCTTCTAACAGTTCAAGGTTAATATTAGTATGAGGGTAGGTTTGTTGCTCAGTTTGACGATTCAGCATTCCAGAGCTAAAACGACACATCACCATGATAAAGACTCAAAGGACATAAAAAAAGTATCACCAGCGTAGCAAAAATAGTATCGAAGTATTAGAGCTCTAAGAGGGTCACGACTCCATGGTTTTACACACACACACACTCCCTCCCCTACTCACTCAAAAGCTTAAAGTGCCGCGCATGGGTTTAGTGCATCATTTCGTGCTAACTTTGTTTAGATGTGCAATAGCTCGGGGTACCAAAACATTTCTGAATAATTTGGCTCTTCACCGAGGGTTTACAAAGGGGCAGCGGTGGAAAAAATAAAAAGGGCGTCTGCTGTAGAAGAGGCCCTGGAAGAGCACCCTAGAGGGCACTTTATCATGTTTTATCTACCACTTTCCAGGACTGGATGGATATCTTGAAAAAAAAAAAAAAGAAGGATCAAAATTAATGCAGCAGAACCAGACATGTCATAGTTTTTTATTTCACACATTCTTCTTCCTTGTCAAAACCTGGTGCACTCATTACCCACAATGCAAGTGATCCACCATCAGTTTGGTCAGAGATTCAGGTGTATTAATGCTAGTAGGGGATAATGTAGTCTTGAGCTGCTAGCCTAAAGTAGAGATGAGTGGCAGGCTACAGGGTCCTGGTAAGCTCACTTCTTTCGAGCTCCACCCCTCCAGATGTTTTCCTCTTTTAAACTTATAGTCTTCAGACCTATTTGAGTGAATTGACATGAACTGAGTGAATTTATTTGTTTTTGACACAATACAGATTCTGCAATAAAGTTTTGATTGATTGATTATCACCTTCACTAAAGAGATTGTTTTCATCTTAGCCTGTTTGTTGATTTGTCGGCAGGATTACACAAAAACTGCTTAATGGATTTCCACAAAACTTGGTGGATGGGTCTCAGCCCAGAATTGACCCCATTCATTTTTTTTTTGACATTTTCTTTAATCTCTCAGGAAATAATGGATGGATCTTGATGAAAAAAAAAAATCAAGGTATATTTAAGCCATTAGGCAGTTAAAAATGTAGACTGATTCCTGGCTATTGAGTTTGATATTGGATTAGGCTTGATTGAATTAAATGCGACTGTTGGGTTTAAGTGGAGGTATACGCTCTACTGAATGCCATTCTAGTTTTTAATCCTGCAGCATTAAAGTTATGAAACCAGACCCCATCATCAACATTTTTTAGCGATAGTCATTTGCATACTGTAATTATCTCTCAACATGGTAGTTTTCACTGTTTGTGGTGGAATCTGCCTCTCCTGCACTGGATTTAATTTGATGTCCCTGGATGCCCTCAGATACCTGACCGAAATGTAAATGTTGGTTCACAGTGTGCATTTGTGATTACAGACCTGTGGGCTTGCAGAGTAAACATTTTGTCTCAATGTCACAGATCAATATGGAGGACTAAGGCTGCACACCTCTGTGAAACACAGCAAAGACAAGACATGATCGAACTTGCATAGTATTTCTCTGTGGCTTGTAAGCAATAAAATCCATCTCGGGGGTTTAAATAGTGTGAGGTTTTCATTCAGGATTCCTCTCAGTGATCTGATCCAGCATGATAAACGAAAGGCAGCAGCAGAAGCAACACTCAGCGACAGTGTTTATCCCATATTGCACCCTTTGCACCAGACCCATTCACTCCAGTGTCACATTCAATCTGGTGACGCCAGGCTGAGGCCTGTGTTATCATCGGTGAGAGGGAATAGATTGGAGACAGATGACGCTATGATGAGGCTATTTTTGCTTTCATATTGCACCTCTATGAGACAAGACTTTTACAGCGACTTTTGTCGAGGGGGTGCATGTATGTGTGGAAGTGAAACACATCACCTTACATAGAGGCTGTATTCATATGGAGGTCAGGGTGTTTTTGTTCACATGGTCTTATATGTGTCTTTACACATGCATCTAAGTGTATACCACCATAAAAGGTGCAGGACTCTGTGTGTGTGTCTCTATTCACTTCTCCCCCTGAAGCTATAACTCACTTACACTGTCTCTGTCTTTTGTGGCTTTATGAATGACTGCACATTTCTTCATCTTATGTGAATGTGCATATTCCATCCTCGAGCCCCTGCCCTCCACCCATTTTCCATCCTGCTCGCTTTCTCGTGCTTTGTGAGAAGACCGGCTGAGGCAAACAGGCCGGAGGCGAGTCCTGAGCACTAAAGTGTGGACCGAGTGTCAGAATGAACATGAGAGAGCTGGAGAATGTGTGTGTGTGTGTGTGTGTGTGTGTTTGTGTGTGTGTGTGTGTGTGTCTGTGCTCCTCCGGTGTCTTTGCGTATGAGCAGTCGAGAGTGTGCTACTACTGCTGTAACTGTTAGGCTTTTCTGCTGCAAGGTCAATGGAGAGCTACACCCCCCCTTCGTCTCTCGCTTTCTCTAAGCACTGCAGGAGTTGCTGTCAGTGACAAGAGGGTGTCAGCTGCTGCTGCTGCTGCTGACCAGGCATCACTGCCGGGGTTAGGGATACGGGGCAACACGCACATACTGGCACAAATTGGCATTCATGTGCACACTCATGCGTGCGGGCTGGCGTTGCTCGCTCACGCGGATACAGATCCAAATGCATGTACACAAACCATGCCGCCAGCGCTGGAAAAAAAGTGTATCGATGAGCGCTGTGTGGATGTGTGGATAGCCATCCCCGCTCCCTCTCTGATAAACGCATCATTATCCAACTGCGAGGATACACTGTGAGGCTATGTTTGGAGAATCCTGAAGAACCACCAGCGAACTGAAGCGCAGTGCAGAAAAGTCATGTGTCAATATACAAACCGCTTGTGTAATGATGCATAAAATTAGATGGATTGATAGTACTCTACGAGATGAATGCCTAATTGCGAGCAGCAGCACAAATGAGAATCATTACTATGATATAAAGAGGATGACAGTGTGGTGAAGTACCTCCTTTTGCATGAGTGTGTTTTGTCTTGTTGACTCAAGGTCAAACTTCCCTCCTTAAGGAGAAACAAATCGACAATGTAAGCGAAAAGCCCAGAGACACCTGACTTTACGTCCAGTGTATTTAACCAGTCTTCAAAACTGTGACTTTAACAACCCCTCCTCCCCTCGCTGCCTTCCCCACCCTTTTTTCCCCCCTTTCCTTTTTCCTCCCGCATCACAGACGTGGTCCAGAATACAAATTGTGCTTTTCCTTTCTTTATTTGGGTAGCCTATAATGCTGTAGGCCAGAGCAGAATGGGAGACGGGAGTGAATGTGTCCCGCCGAAAGAAAAGAGAGGCAACAATAGACGGGGTAAAGCTGCTCTACAGACAAAAAGACGAGAAAACAAAGAGTGGTGGGGATAGACACACAGAGTGGGAGAGAATATGCAGAGATGAATGGAAGATACAACGTACAAAGGGTTTACTGGAGATGTGTGTGTGTTCGATACAGGACGGGCTGTTGAATAGTCTTCAAAGACGTGGTTCATTTAGCTGTTCAATGATACGACGTACTCTCTCTCCAGTAAAAGCTGCTCAGTGCTGCAGTGTGGGTGTCGACTCACAGTGGGATCGGCAGTACGAGTGACCCTTTCGCATTACAGCGAGTCATTAGATTCCATGTTCAGATCAGAAATATTGATCAATGGAGCTTTGACTTTTCCCTGTAAGATGATACAACTCATCAGTACAGTCTGAGTCTGCTATCACAGGGTACATCAGACGGGCTCTTGCTTTAAAATGAAGGGCAATTAGAAGTGTGCTGTGAGAGATTCACACTTAAGAATGAGAATCAAACTTTTCTTTTTTACTTTTTGGTGGACGTGAGACATCTTTTGATGTTACTGGTGGCATCAATATGTAGCATCACCTCGAGAAATAGTAATAAATACCTTTATTTGAGTTTTAGATAAGGTATGAAGCTTCATTTTGCGATTCATTTCAAAACTTTTGACTCCTTCTCTGCTCTCTGAGTTTGAGTTGCACCTTCCCAAAATCAGGCAAACTTCTTATTCTTTGCCTGACCTCATTTTGTGACGTCAATGCAGGTATTTTTCCTTTGCCGTGCTTTGTATTCAGGAAATAGTGCCTCTGACCAAGTGTGGAGAGCCTAATTTATATTTGATGCGAGGGGTTCAACCAGATCTCCGCTGCAGACACCTACGATTTGATTTATGGTTCAGGGTTTTATCTTGGAAGTATGGTGTGTGATCAAACCTTATCACGCTTTATGCTGCATTCATGTGCTCCTCGGATGTTCCAACTTCCTGACCTGGGAAGTTGTTCTTCCAACTTCAGAGTGCCAAGTCGGGTCACTGGTGGTCGAGTCCACCAGTGACCCCCTGGTATGGGTCAAGCTCCAAAAAAAATTGCATCCTGTGTTTCCCATAATGCAACTCTGTAGCATCTGTCTGCCTGATGACATCATCAGTGTTATTTTTTCAAAGTCTGGAAAGCTCTTCTGAATGAAAGATAATTGGTTTGATTCATCAGTGATCTTGTGTGTGACTACAGTCTACCCCTGCTTCAGCCAGTAAGGCATCAGTATGACATAGAGAGTAGAAAGACTGTATTTTCTGCATGAACAAGCATCTGCCTCAAGTGCCTTTGAGCAGGACATTAAAAGAGGCTGTTCCCTCCTGACAAGGACGACACCTGTGATGTACCGACCGTAGCAAGTGGGCCGTTACTCTTTACTAGGCAAGGTTGTCCTGTGTCCCTCACGGACATTATGCAGTGACTCAGACCTCCGAGTCCATCAACCCTCATTAAAATCAACACAAACGGGCCTGTCTGCCACTCACCCCATAGAATCCCTCGCTCTGCGCGCTGGATGGAAGAGTAAACACTGTCAATGCTTCACTCAGGTGGGGCCGCTGCGTGGGGCGGCTGGCGGAGAGCAAGACGGAGCGACGACATTAGAGGGAACAAAGCGGAACCGGGAGAAAGAATGAGAGGGAGGAGAGGATCGTCACCAAGAGAGCCGGGGGTGTCTGTGAACGCTTCATATTTTATGTGTGTGTGGTCCACTTTCTTGAAAGAGGTGTGTGAGTCAAAACGGAGACATGTGACTGTGATGACTCTCTCTGACCCCATTTACCGAGGACTCAAACCGTTTTTGTTGTTGCATTGGCCCCAGTGCTCCCACACACACACACACACACACACACACACACACACACACACACACACACACACACACACACACACACACACACACACGGATCGACATCTGTCTCGTTTGATTCAGTGTTCCTCCCTAAACAAAGCTCAGCCCAACTGGACTCCATCACTTTTAAAGCAGCCAAGGAAAAAATAGGCCCTTACATCACCCTGCTCCGAGCCAGCCAGGCATGACGAAGACTGCAGTATTTTTCAAGCGGGGAGACACACACACACACACACACACACACACACACACAAACACTATAGCCCTCACACAAGACACCACAGTAAACTATAACGTCGCACCTCCAGTGACAAATAACAGTAGTTAGAGGTTCTTATAGCGCGGTGTAACTCTGAGAGGTAAAGTGTGGATCTCGGTGCAGTCACAGATGAAGGTGAAAGTTACACTTTGATGCTTTTCCACCTGGCTTCACTATTTAAAGGTGCACTATGTAGTTTAACTCAATAAATAAACTCAAACAACTAAGTAAATAACAAACTCTTAATTTTCACGACTGAATAAACTGAATAAACACACTGACCCTTAACACAATTTCATGCTGTTTTACTTTCTTTATCTTTGGCGGACCCTGCCACCTTTCTAGCTTCAAACAGTGTTCTGGGACCTTATTGTCCTCAGGGAACAGCTTGTTTATTCATTTACATGTCTGGTAAAATGAAACAGTTCTGAGTTTGTATTATTACCTCATTAATATTGTAAATGTTAAAATTCTGAGTTTGAATTTCTTGTGCCCCTTTAAGTTTTTCTCCTGAATTAATTCATCAAAGAAAATGTTATTTGTGATGCAATTTTTCTATGAATAACAGTAATACCCCAGCGTGCGTGACATTGGTTTTAAGGACCTGCTTCCCATTGAAATAAATTATAAGACAGTGCCTCTTCCTGTCACTGCCTTGTCCAGCAGTTATATCATTCACAAGTGTGTAGTGTAGAGTAAGTGTGCCTTTTTGTATCTGTGTGTGTGCGCTGTACCTGCTCTCTAAGAGTGCATGCATGCGTGAGTGCGTGGGTGGGTGGATGTTTGCGAGTGTGTGTGTGTGTGTGTGTGTGATGGCAGCACCCTGGCCTCCGGGCTCTCTGTCCTGCAATGCTGAAGAATAAAACAAGAGAAGGAGGCAGTAAAACGGATGAGGCGGCGCAGTGAAGAGACAGAGGAGGGGAGATCGCCTTGACTGACGTGCAACCTGCAGGACAGCGACGCCGATCACACGCAACACTTTAAAAACACACATTTCACAGTCAAAGACAAGGCCACGTGTGTCATCTGCATCAGATGAATTCTATCACATCTTGTTCTCAACATGCTCAGATTCAACTCAGAAGCATGCTTAGAGCTGTGTGGTGGTACGAACATGTTGTACCTTGGTTTGTTTGTGTCAGAGAGGCTTGAACAGGCAAGTTGGATGAATCATTCTAAATTGCTGGTAGGTGTTTTGTCCGTCATTCACTGTACGTGTCAGCCCCGTTGATGGACTGGCGACCTGTCCAGAATCATCTGCCTCTCGCCCAACCCATGCCTGGCTTGGCTCCAGCCCCGCCTCGCGACCCTGAGAAGGGTAAAGTGAGTACAAAAGATGAATTAAAACCAACTGTGTAACAACATTTTTATGATCTACCTTGAGGAGTTGCTGAGACTTTACCATCAACAGCGTGCAGCACATCATTCACAGCCTTCTCGACCGCTCCACCAAGCAAATGAGAAAATAAAACAAGGGCTTAAAATGTATGTGGGCAGGCCAGTCGACACTGACTGACTGTTGGATATGAGAAGGAAAGTACTAGTCAGAAAGTGCAACAAATTATCCACATATTAAGGTGCTATACGTAAGAATTAGCCACCAGTCAAATTCTTACTCAGAACCATTAGGGGGCAGCATATCACTATAGTAACCACTAACTCCTGCTAACTGTAGCTGCCCTTAGCTAGTTAGCTCAGTCAGCTCGGGCTCCAAGGGAGTGGTTAAAGCTTATACTGCTAGCATTGGAGCTTTGGACCAGGATGGGCCATGGCTAGCTGGTTAGCATGCTAGCTTCAGTAGATATCTCTGCAACATATACATAATGTCAAAACTGCTTTTTCTTTAAATTCTGTCGATAATTTTAGTAAATTTTAGAACATTTTGAACTACAATTCTTACATATTGCCCCCTTTAATCTCTATAAACATCCTACAAATGCATCATCTCAAGGAAAGGGACTAGATATCGCATCAGAAGCATTCTTGTTTCCATTTGTAGTCTGTTTGTAGTCCAAGTAGTATTGACCAGTCACGTTTGAGCTGGATTTTGTTGCATGTAGTGAAACAGTCACGGCACACATTGACCAACATGCAATCTTGGACGTCTCGCGACAATTTAGCTATTTATTTTTTTTATTTTTTAAACCATCACCATTCATGTACAAATAGGAGTCGTCTCTCAACTCTCAGTTCTCTCGCGGCTACTTGCTAATCGGACTGCCACACGGAAGAAGTCTTTGCCCTGGATGCCTGTTATCTGGATATCTGCTGCCTGTTGTCCCCAGAGGCTAAATCTTCGTCACACAGATGGTTATCACAGACAGGTAGATGGGTTGCAAGATTGTCCAGTACATATAATCCAGTGCAGCAGTGAGCCATATTATAAAGTTAACATAGAGGTTCTATTTATTTCTGCCGGTGTATCGTCAGCGGCATTTATAGCGTCATTGGTTCCCATGATGAGAGTTATTTCTGAAGTGTCACATTTTCCAGCGAAGATGGCTTCTCAACTTTTTCTGCATCTTGACACGCAGTACATTTTAGACCCATTCTCCTCTCTGCTCGGTGGAGCAACCGAAGAGGCTCATCTTAATGTTTCTGTTCATTCAGGCGTGGTTTCATTACACTGGTGTTCTCGCACACAGAAAAAATGCCACTGCAAGTACATGATATGACTGAAAGAGAGCCATCTCACACATCTGGTAAAGTATGATTTCCTCATGAATACCAAATAATTCCATGTTAGGACACCTTATAAACTTGACGAAGAAAGGCTGTTGGGAGTAAAGGGGCTGCTGCATGGATGAGATATTTGATTCATTATGTCTGCATTGTTTCAAAACCTTTTCTATCTACTCCTGCTTGATTGTAATTATTAACGATGAAGCCATTTCCATTTTGTGATAAATGCCGAAACCGCATAAATCTGCCCCTCAAGTCAGCGTCACACAAAAATCAATAGAAAAAGTAATTAATTCAGAAATTCTTCTCTGCGGTTTGCGTCCCACTGATTTCCACCATGAAAGATTACCACCATTCAGAAACTCCCATTCAGACACAGTGATTCTTCTGTAACACCCAACAAGTTCTAATAGCCATTTTTACACCTCATTGAGCCCGGAGGCAAAATTATGATAGTGCAGTCTTGGAAACTATTGATGCTGCTGTCTGTTTAATCGGCTAGATGAATTAATCCATTTGGAAGGAGAGGAAGAGAGAGGAGAGGAGGAAGAGGAGGGGATGGTAATGGCTTGGCAGAGGACCCGGTGGACGGAGAGATGGCATGGAAAACACATTAGTCACATGGTTGGACCGCGCTTGTTTGTGTGTCTCTGGGTGTGTGTTTGCACGTGTATATTCATGTAAAACATTAGCTTACTAACTTTATATCGTTAATATTACATAATCCCATTTATTAAGTACAGTGTGACAACACTTTTGTCTAAATCAGGCGCTTTAGCGGAGGCCGACTGGCAAAACATGACATAGTTTTCCTGGAAAAAGAGGAAAGGAAAAAGGGGGAAATGCTGGGCACAGAAAGGTTGGTGCAATGATGGCTGCTCAGTGTGTGTGTGTGTGTGTGTGTGTGTACGAGCCATTTCCCGGTCCTCCTGTGGTCATCATTCAATGCACCACACCTGGAGTATGAGAGCCCTTCTGCTGCGGCCAAATGATCCTGCCAGAGGGGTGGTGGGACGCAGGAATGGAGGAAGTGAGATAAAAGGGAGGACGGCGGGGGGGATGAGATGGAGGATTTAGGGGTGAGAGAATGGGGGATGCAAAATGTGCCAGGAGAAGAGAGGGGGGGAGATGATGCGAACAAGTAGATGTGGATGAAATTAATATAAGGAGAGTCGTCGACGGGAAGAAGAGAGAGAGTGAGGCTGAGGGGAGGATGGCCAAATGAGGGGGGGGGGGGGGGGGGGGGGGGGGAGATGGATGGAGAGGCAGGGAGACAGAGGGTGTTAATTTGGGTTGCGGGGACATATTGTCTCTGCAGCTTCAAGAGGATGGAGAGTATCCACCGAAAGAGACAAATAAGGGATGAATGAAATTATAAAAAAAAGAGAGAAACAGATAGAATAAAACAAGAATGGAGGATTGAATTAAAACACAAAACAAAGAACGTGTTGGAAAGACTCATTGTGTCCAACGTTTTCACTCCACTGGACTTGTCTGGCTGCAGGCCCAATGCATGATATCAGAGCACTACTTTGGAGGTACCTTGACATCATTCTGGCATTGGATGGATAAAAGTTATCCAAGGACACACCCCCCCCTCACGAACTCACTCACCCCAGAAAGCATCTTTTAAATTGTGTAGCTGGCAGAGACGGACTGACGCAGTGTGTAATTACTCTCTAATCTGGAGACAGCGAAGAGTCGCTCGTAGAAAGTTTCCTCTTCAGGTTGATTCTTTTACTTTGGTGTCAAACGAAACAACTACTGTGTTGAAGATGAGGTCAAAGTTAAAGGGGCACTATGTGGTTTTTTGGAGAAGAAATTCAAACTTTACATTATTAATGAGGTAATAATACAAAATCAGAAATATTTAACCTTTCCATAACTGAATAAACAAGCTGTTCTCAGAGGGAAATATGGTCCCCAGAACACTGTTTGAAGCTAGAAAGGTGGCAGGGTCCGCCACATATAAACAAAGTTGTCCTTTAAGGTCAGTTTGTTTATTCAGTTTATTCAGTCATGAAATCAAAGAGTTTATTTAAAGGACGACAGGCCTCAAAATTCATGTAAATCAAGAGGAGGTGTGCAATCTTCGACTTTGATTTTTAGCATTGAACATATTTTGCATTGTGAGTGTATTAGAGGACTTGAAGCAATTAGCCAGAATGGGCTAATGCGAATGCCACCAACATCAGAGACTTGACCGTTCGGTGGTATCTGCTTGATTGGAAACATCCAGGAGCTACTTGAGATGCAAAGAGCCACCTGCCCGTCGAGGCACAGCATCTGATCTCGTCTCGTCTCACCTGAATAGAGAACGGCCTGATGATGAAATGAGAGAAATGAGAAACCCGTCATATACGCTGATGAAACTGACAGCTGGCTGTGCCCAGCTGTGTGAGAGAGAGGCAGATGTTTTTCCAAGAAAGAAAGAAAGAAAGAAAGAAAGAAAGAAAGAAAGAAAGAACACATTCCTAGGGCCTTATAGCACCAGATGTTGGGGGGGCATGGGATGACATGGAAGAAGAAGAAAGGCTGAGGATGAGTTTCAAAGAAAAAGCCATTTAAGGGAGACAAGTGACAGGAAAACAAAACGTAAATTGTACATTTGAAAGTGTCTGAAAAGATGGTGCATGTTTTTGCCACAAACAGGCTCAGATCGTTAAACTGACAACATCGTGGAAAGGATCGCTACAGAAATAAACCATTTAAAAGAGTAAGATCCTACCTGACTCCATTTGCAGAACCAGTCATTTTATTGTCAATAACACTTCATTCAAACTCGACAGTAAATCAAAACAAAACTCAAGAAATCATCTTTCCACTATTCCAAAAATCACTCTGGATTGGTCAAAAATAAACACATAGTCCAGCACGTTAGATGAGAAAATATTCTAGCTCTACATGCTGCTTGTGTCCCACAAAAAAATCCTTCAAAATTGTTGTCACCATCAGTAATTTAGACACTAGAACATTGAAAAATATGGTTCAGGTTGAAAATGCTCACAATGACAATGCTAACATGCTAATGTTGAGCAGGAATCTTTCTGTTTTCCATCTTAAACATCAACATTCCTGGCAGCACGGGGGTGCAGTGGTCAGCACTCACAGCAAGGTCCTCAAGGTCCTGGGGTCGAATCCTGCTGGGGATCCCGCTTTCTGTCAAAGTAAAAGTTTGACCTGGTGGTGGCGCTAGATATATCAATAGTGGTTGAGATATTTCAGTCTGAAAGTGGTCCACCGATTGCCCATCATTGCCGTCCCTAGAGTGATGTGGCAGGAGTGGCTAAAAAGAAGAGCAAGTGAGGGAGTGTAAGAGGGCCGTCATGTGTCTCCTCTCTGCAGTGTAATCTCTCCCCACTGAATGAGGGGACACCAGTCCTCTTATATTTCCTCTCTCACCTCCACCTTTCCACTCTCGCCTCTCATGTCTCATCTCCACCGTCTGTGTCCCGCTTCCTCCCTCTTCAGCATCACCTGCCTCTCCTGATTACTCCCCCTGTCTGTCTCCTTGTCTCCCCCTCCCCCGCCTCCCTGCTCCTCTCCTCACCTGCCTCATCTGTCACCTCTGATTCCATGTCAGGAGCTCTTATTGGCAGGCCCGGCTCAACAACTACTACAACCCAAATCCTCTGTGTGAGTTCGTCTCTGAGTGTGTGTGTGATGTGATTTAAGAGAGAGTGTGGGGTGGGGGGGAGTGTGTGTGACCTGGTGTGTGCGTCCTAACTCCTGGCAGCTGCTGATAATGCTGCTAAGCATGCAGGGAAGAGGGAGAAACCGCCACTGAATGAATGATAAACCAAAGCCCAGCGATCAGAGGGACTCACTCTTACTCCAACACTTCTTCTCCTCCTCCTTCTGCCATTCACTCCCTTTGTTTCCCGCTCTCGCTTTCTCTTTCACTTATCGTCTTATAGGATCTGCGTTCCCTTCAGCTCTTTCAGAGTCAAGAGTCTTTGGAGTGCTGTTCAGTATGTAGGAAGTACAGTATTGCCTGCAGCCTTATGTGTGCTGCCCCTACACACACACACACACACACACACACATACACACACAAACACACAAGTGTGTGAATGCTGACATGCAATAGCGAGGTGTTTCAGTTTTGAGGCAGCCCGCTGAGCGCTGACTACTTCGGGTGCAGCAGATACCCTTCAGGTGGAAACAACAAAGGTCAAAGTATTGATCATTATTCATTCTCACGAGCTCTGTGAGTTTGTGAACGCAGCCTTGTGCTTTTTTCTTCACACACACACACACACACACACACACACACACACACACACACACACACACACACACACACACACAGCGTGATGGCCAGGGGAAGGACTGCAGTGTGATGTTTTGTTGCTCTGCTGACTGACTCACTCCTACATTATCGTTGCACTTGAGGTTATAGAGTAATGGATTCCAATACACGGATTGTGATCATTGTTCAGCCTACACATGAAAGATGCATCACACACACACACACACACACACACACGGGCATGACACTGTTGTTGAACCAGAATCACATGTACTGTATACGTGCAATCATGCCCACATGCACACATGAACAGTTAATTGGACCACCATCCTGCTGGAAACGTATATAATATACGGTACATTATGTAATATTTCCCCGAGGCTGATAGAAGCCAGATTTACACATCAGCACCATGAGGTCACTGCCCGTTTGTTGTATTTGTGTGCGCTTCATATGTGTTATTGTAGTGAAGCGTGTAGCAGGTCAGAGCGGTTGGTGTAAATGTATAATAACTGAGTCATGAACCTAATGTGACAAGTACCAGTGGATGGGAGCGCGTGTGTGTGTGTGTTTGTGTAGAGGGATGAACAGGCCAAAGGTTAAGCCAGGGGCAAACAAAGTCACAGTTGGAGGAGTCTGTTTGATCCAGAGCAAGCTACGCATGAAAGCATGGAAGGAAAAAAAAGGTGGAATTGAATCCCGAGGCTGTTGGATGCTCTTTTTTTCCCCACAGAGGAGCTCCGACAAAACAGTTTTCTTAAACAACCCTTCTCTTTTCTTCTTTTCTTTTCATTTCACGTCTTTCTTCTTGCTTTTCTCTCATCTTCTTATCCATAAAATTTAATTAGTATGTAATTATATTTCAATCCAATATCTCACTGTATTAATATTTTAAGTGCCCATTGGTGAGGTGTCTGCTGTTCGATGCAGCATATTTATACAAATGGTATGTATTAGGAGAATATATTGGAATGTTAGTTGCTGTTTGGGCCTCTCTGACTTAGAGGTTGTTTGATCAGGGGTACCAGGATATTGACATGATGGTGTTGTTGTCAAAGTTAATACATATACCAGATGTGGATTAGCAGAGGCATGGAGGCCCTAGGTCAGAGGTGGATGCACCCAAATTGAGGGGCCTCTCCTGTTTTTCTGTCTCTCTCTCATAACATGAACCATATGTTAAAAACAGGTTTTTGACCAAAACAAGCTCGGTATATAAGGAGCTGTCTGCATATTGTCGTCAGAGTTTCATTATTCGGCTGGAGACTCTCCAAGTAACGTGTTACTTGTTTTCGATACTGAACTTATTGTAATAAATTTGTTATACAACTAAGACAGTGTCGGCGGAGTTTTTCTTCAAACATCTTCGACTGCATCCCCACTGAAGATACGACATTGGCCAACTTGTTGCGCTGGGATTTCTGAGCCTGTCCTCATCAGAAAAACGATCATATAGGTTGAAAATGAAGGCAGCCTATCACGACCCATATGTACGTTTGGAATGTAGTTATTACTGCTACAGAAGAGGAAGTGTAGAGAAGTAGTATAAAGAGTGAAAAGTTCCTAGGACTTAAATTCTGGAGACTGCTGTTCATGTCCCGTGTAAAACCAGAAGTCAACGGTGAGTTCTTTTCACGTTCTAACGTACTGAAGTTACGTCACATACATAACGTAACTGTGTTAATTAGGTGACATAGGTACATTTGTAAGGAAAGAAACAGAAGTAATGTAGTGATTTTAACCCAAACCACAATGTTTTCCGAAACCTAACCAAGTAGTTTTCTTACCTAAACACAACCAAACATCGCACTGGTACGCTGCAACGGTAATGTTGTTTTGGGAACGGTAAAATTTGTCGTTTTAGGAGACCGTTCCATTGTCTGTATAACATCGACACCAACCATTAACTTGTATACCTACATATGGTGTATCTGATATTGCTGTGTTAGTGTTCATTGAAACTGACCAATCACATTGTTCTTTTGTCATAGTTTTGCAGCTTGTGTTGGTGTTGTTGCTTGATCCTTATAATTAATGTTGCTCCAGCACCATCATTTCAACTCCATTTATAAGCATGCTGCTCGAGCATGTTAAAAATGCGAAAGTGCCCTCTTGGATGCCCCTGTGGTACTTAAAACATGATAGTGCCCTAGTGTGACCTTGCGTGAAGTTCCCTCTAGGTCACTGTTTGGTTAGGTTTCAGCTACAAAAATACTTGGTTAGGTTTAGGAAAACAGGTTTTGGGTTAAAATATACCCTTTCACAAACACGGGTTAGGGTTAAACATGTTTGAAAGGATAAACCTAACTCCCACCATCACTGCCTCATCTTAAAAAAGCATGATCTTCTGAGTTGGGATAATTTAATAAAGTATGCAAATCTCTGCCTGGTCTTTAAAATACTGCACAATACTGCTCCTCCTCCTCTCCAAACATTCATAACCCAAAGATCAATCAACGACAGGGCAACCAGAGGATCAGCTCGAGGAGACTGTGTTGTTCCCATGAGAAAAAGTGTCTTTGGCCAAGCTGCCTTCTCAGTAAAAGCAGTGCAGGACTGGAACTCAACACCAGGGTCTATTAGAGAATCAAACACTCACTATTCTTTTAAAAGACAGTTAAAGCAGTGGTTAATTAATAATCAATCATGTAATCACTAATCATGTAATCGCTAATCATATAAATCACTAATCATGTAAATCACTAATCAATCATTAGGCTATTTGTGCTGTTTCTCAATGCTTGTAATCATATGTCCTGTTTTTGTTTTTGTTTTTGTTTTTTATTCTGTTTGTTTGCTTATTTGTTAGCTTTGGTTCTCTTGCCTAATGCCGTTTCATGTCCTGTCTTGTAATGTCTGATATTGTTTGTTTGTGCTAATGTTTTAGCTCTGTGTGCTACTTGCATGTGCTTCTAGCTGTGCTTTCTTCTCTTGCTTCCTCTTGCTCTTCTTCTCTCTGTCTGCATGTTATGTCTGCATGCCATGAGCTTTTGTCATGTTGTATGTCAGACTTCTTACCTGTTTTACTTGTTATTATTATGAGCTTTTACTACTAGATAGATTACTAGATTGTTATGTAAGTTGTGTCTTGAAAGTACTTAATTGTTGCCCCTTTTTTTGGCTTTTAGGTTGCCTTTAACATCTGGCCAGGGACAACGGACGAAAACTAGCCTTGTTGGCTAACTCTGGCCCACTTACAGTTTTTCTTTTAACTCTGTTGATTAGTGGTGCACTGTCCCTATGAAATAAACTAATAATAATAATAATGATAACTTATCCCAAAATGTGGCCAGTTTCAATGATGGCCCTGTGGCAACATTCATTTAGATTTTTCACGGCCAAAACCAATACACGGCAACATCAGACCATGCAGCTACATACACTCTAGAGTCACTGTTTCATTATAATTTAGCATTTAGTTAATATTTGACCTTATATTTGTCAGCTTGTATGATTAAATCCAAGTTGATACAGGTGAGACTCTTAACTACAGTCTCGGTGAATTGTGACTTTCATGTATCTCTGCTGAGGGAATAATGAGAGCAAGCCATTCTTCGAATGATTAATCACATCTGTTTCCCAAGAAGTCATGAATGATGCAGAGTTTGTTCTAAAGCTTGGCGACACCTCACCCAGACTGCTAAATTATAACGACACTCTGCTACTATCTCCTCCATAGAGTGCAATGCAGCTTGTTGTGGGTGAACTCATTTCAATCCAGGAATTAAAATAAAACCAATTTCTGTTTTTGCTGGGCTTAAAATGAAACACAGTGTGACATTTTCTCATTACAAAAAGATAAGAAGGCTTTCCGTTTATGGGCTCCTCAGAACAGAGAAAGTTTCCCATCGTTTGACTTCATTTAGCCATCTTTACTGCACTGCCGCTGCTGCATGCGTAGACAGCACCAATGGCTCAGCGTGCAGGTTGAGTGAATGCTTTTTTATCTAATCGGATCATGTGGTTGTAGGTTTGCACTTAATAAGTCTAACAAGTCATGCCGCCGTGGGACATTAGCAGGGAGTGGATCGATGCACACGAGATGCCAGTGCATTAACTTGACTTAATTATGGTGTCTCTCTCGTGACCCCAACCCAACACACATGGATACACTCAGTGTATTAGGTACAGTCAAGTAAGCTTAAATATTTCCATCTAATACAACTTTCCGGCAATCAATCATATATTCATGAAGGTCATAATTCTTTTGAGAAAGAAATGTACCGCCATTTTGGAGTCAGCAGTTGTATTGTAATGCCACAGATGCATGTTTCCATTATTTTGTCCACCCTATTTGCTGTATGTTAATGAGGGAAGGCTAAATGAGAGAAAGCTCTGGTTGGTAGACGACTCTGAAAAACTTCTGAAAAATGCTGTCGTGGTCTGAATTAACCACACTGAATTAGCTAACACTCTTAAACCTTTTGTAGCTCGGCTACTTAGCCGGCCTGTAACATGTACAGCCTTGTTAAGCTAAATAAAAGGAGAGGTAAGATATTGTTATCTGGCTGTACGTTGACTGGCCAAACCACCATCACTGCTGTCCTTCACAATAAGATAATCCAAATTATCCAAAAATACTTTTAAAAAGGGAAAATAGTGCTCCCAAGTGCGACTTAAAAGCTCTTAGTACTTTCTCTGATGAAAGAAACATTCATTATAATACCTGTACATTCTCATGTAGCCTACACGTACAGAAGTGTAACATGTAGCTTGTTAAACATGTATAAATTACAGACAATTACACTTAAGTGGGGATCGCCCCGATAAAAATCCCCGCAAAAAGACCAGAAAACACGTCAGGCAGGACGTTTCTGACTCGGGACAACACATGACACAGTCTCTATAGTCTGAATTAAATCTACAAACATACACAGCAACACATATTAACATGCGCTGAAGACATGACCATTCATTATGTGCATTCATCATGAACGTTAATGGATGAGCGCACAATTAAACTGGAGACACACGTGCACACACGCATACACAAAGCGTGATTATAGATCCCACTGCTTCTCATGTTAGGACCCGCCCTACTCTGCCTCTGATTGGCTGCCTTCGTTGGTTGGGTTGGTTAGGTTTCGGCATGAGGAGGGAGATTGGTTTGGGTTGGGGTGAGAATATCAGGGTAAGCCAATCAGAGGCAGAGGGAGGACAGGCCAAGAAAAGCATTGGGATCCATAATGACACATACACTAGCCTTATCTAATGTACACTAATGGCTTCAATTTGTTGTCTAATTGATTGATGGGTATAATGATTAAGGTTCCTCCTTTGCGCTTTGCAGTCTTGCAGTGTTGTCCACGAGAATCCTTCACCCGAGTGAGTCCTTGGCTTAAATTAGATCTTAACTGCAATGCGGCTGGCTTTCAGCGCACACCAGTTAGGATAATGTGTGTTAAGGACCATCCACTTACGAATGACTCTTAAACGTATACTGTCCATAAAGAGCAAATAAAGTGGCACATCTGCAGGATGAGAGTGCACGGCAGGTGCTGTTTTCAGCCTTATTATCGCTCTAATGTTTTTATAATGCGCAGCATTTAGCAGCATGGTGACACCAAGTTGCCCTTGGATTAACCAAAAGCAACACATGAACGTCAGGCCGTCTGTGACAGACAGTCGTTGTTGGTTATTATCGTAATGTGCAGATGTGGCCATGTGCCGCTGATGTGATTCAAGCTGGAGAGGATTTACGGGGGGGAATAATCTACAGAGATTTTCTCTTTTTTATTGCCTGACACTAGTGATTTGTTGGAATTCGATATACTTTACTGCTCACACCCCACGCACAACATAGAAAAAACTTCAAGGTCAAACGCTTCTTTCCTCAGTGTTAGAATATAACATGTATGCGTGCTGGTCTACTCGCACACTTACATGTTTATGTATATGTTGGCCAATTTGTGTAGGTGTTTGCATCTGAGAGTAGGAGGATGGTTATGTGTATGTATGCCTAAGTGTGCGATTGTGTCTTTATCCATGCGTGCATTTGCCATCTGCCATTTTCTTTAAATGCTGTAAATCTCCATGCCCGACAGTTGCTTGTACATAAAGGAATGACACACTGCCATTCAGATTAATGTACATGTGCTTCTGAATTCAGATCAATGTCGTATGAACCATAACTCAAACATTTAATCCCGTTTCTGTGACTTGTTTACAGCTTGTTTTCTGCCCACCCGTCACATTGACTGCACATGAATTACATCATGTTTGCAGCCAATGTGATCTCCGTTTGAATACACACTGTTGTGGTCATGTCATTTCAGGTCCATTTGAATTGTGCTCTGTGTGTTTTCTGGGTCATTGTCATGTGTTTTATTCTCTTTCCCTCCTGTGTTTCTGTGCTCATCCCCAGTCTGCTTTCCCTCCACACCTGCACTGCATCTCTTCCATCAGCCCAGCCATGTTCCTAGTGTTCTCTCTAGTCTATCAGCTCCTTCTGTGTTCCCAGTGTTTCTCCTCTTATTACCCTAACCTGTGTTTCTCCTCCTTACTCTACCTGCATATTATGTGTTGAAAACATGTATGTATCGCTGTGATCCTACCCTCTCACTGAAGTTACATAGTGCAGAAACAAGTGATGGGGGGCTGAGACAGAGACACCATTCACCCTGTTACAACACACTGTGCCATCAACATTATTTTGAAGCTGTTCCTTTAAGGTTAAAAGTTAAATAATGTTGCTTTAAATTTCCTTTGAATTACTTATTAACAACATTTTTTACAGTATGCCAGTTTTTATCACATCACATAACTCAAATATCATCACATAACTAAATTTAATATTCTAATTAATATGAAATAAAGTTTGAAAATTGTCCCATATGACCCCCTTATGAACTCCTCTCACTTTGAGCAGCTTATCTTTCAGAAAGCATTTTTTCATTTCCTCCCATTAGAGGAAATAAAAATCTAATTTAAATAGCTTCCCCCAGTTTAAATTAACTGCTGAACATAAAAGTAGCGAGCTGAGATTTTGCCGGCGATTAGGCTGCTGATATTGTAAACCTCCTCTGGGGACGCCAGTGACCACAAACGATGTGTTTAGACCCTCATTTACTCAGTGATAACCCTCCCTGCGCCACCACTACATCTACATTCATCTCTCTCTCGCTCTCACACCTCCTGAACTCTTGTCTTCTCTAATAGTTTTGCCTCCCAGCATGCTGTCTCACAAATACTTCCTCTTCCTCATTCATCACCCCTTCCATCAATTACACCCTAACCCCAACTTTACTTTTACTTTTATTGAGGCTGAAAACTGAACTTTTCTCAAACTTGGTTAAAAAGTTGAGTCTCCCTTTCTTCTCCCCTCCTCTCTCTCTGTCTTTGAATACTCATCGACTCACATATCATGGTGCTTGAACTCATATCGCTTCTGAAGTCAGTGTCAACTGTTCCCAGACACCTGTTGCCGAGTTCACACTATTCTGCCAACCAAGGCCGGCACCAGATACTGTGTGAATCACACAGTGACCCCCCGTCTCTCATATAGACGCCCCTCACACTGCAGCTCTCCTCAGCATTCCTGCTGTGTGTGTGTTTGTCTAAGTATATCTATCACCCCACTTGTGTTTTATAGCCTTTTGATGGGGGGAACTGTTACTATATGTCTGTGTGTATTCATGCCATCATGACAACGCTGATTATCTGGTTTTGATGTTGATGATGTTGAAAAAATAGCTTCCTGATCTGAAAACTGTCGCTAATGCAATAGGTGCCTTAAATCTGCATTTTTCTAATGGCCAGCAGGGGGCAACTTCACTGGTTTCAAAAAAAGTCAGATTGTATGTAAGCTTATGAGAAAATGACCCTACTCTTGACTTGATTTATTACCTCAGTAAACAGTTTCCTACTGAATGGCTAGTTGCAAGTCTTCTTCAATACAGCATGATGTTCATTTTGTAAATTAAGGTCCCATTTAGAGTAAGAAAGGCAATAAATGCTGTGTCCTGGGGTTCCCTGTCAGGATAAAGATGTGATCAATGCGTATCCTCCCAGGCTCCATCCTATCATCCAAATATACTCACTTCTGGCTCAAAAAATTAAAAAAGAGAAAACAAGACGGTGCAACCATATTGCTAAACTTGAGTTAGTCAACGAGACCTTTGTTGTAGAGACCTTCAAATCTGTTTCCTTGTACGTTTGTATGCTAGTTTTTTTAAAATGAGTACAGAAATCTCCAGCCTGCAGCAAGACAACCTTATCGACTCAACAGTGATGACAGTGGAAATATAGCGATGAAAGTGATAAAGACGCCGTTGATGAGAACAACCTTGACACTTCACGGCTTGGATAGTTCCACCACTGACCTGAGAGATCTCATTTTCCACACTGTCCGGAGCAACAGACGGACTCATCTCCTGTCACTGCGCTCGTACATCTTCCTACCTAAATCCCATCCAACAAATCAATTTTTCCTCTGTGCAGCATTTTGCCTCTTCTTTTGCCCTCCATCATCCTATCTTCTCCCTGTCACGGCTTCCTCTGTGTATATACAGACAGGTCAATCATTCTTTCAGTCTTCGGGGTCTCTTGGTATCTTTGTACTTCTGATAGAGGCTGAGTTCGGTCCAATATCTGCAAAGCCCTGCAGCGAGGAGTGTTTTGCACCAAAAGTGTCTGATTATATAGTGTGTGTAAGAGGGGGGATTTGACTTGACACCTTCATACTTACCAGAAAGAATGATGATGAAGCAGGTCTATCTATCTATCTATCTATCTATCTATCTATCTATCTATCTATCTATCTATCTATCTATCTATCTATCTATCTATCTATCTATCTATCTTCTTTTCCATTTTCTCTTCTTGATTTTTTTCATCCATCTCTGTCTTTCATGTTTCCCTCGTCCTTTTAGTCCACTCATTTTTTTTTTTCACTCTGCACCTCTTCAGTGCAAGACGGACGGGAATAAAATGCTGAGATAGAGTAATACAATAGTGTACGTGGCGGACAAAGATGATGCCATATAACAGCTTTTTATTGTGCACGTCTCTCACTCACAGCAACAGAGTGTCTGTCATGATGCCCTTTAGAAAAAGTGTGTCTTCACCTCGGCAATAGAACATATTTTCACGTTTTATGGAGATGACGTTCGTTGCAGAGGCTGTCACAGCACATAGAGTTGATTTGTTGATAGTACAATGTGAAATCTTTTATTTCCTCTCATCAGTATTGGTATATTGATCTCCAAATGGCCCATGACATTATTTACGAGTAAGCACAACACCATAATCTAAATGCTTTTTTGCTTCGAAAAGTCCTCGGGTATTGTTCCAGTTAGACGCACTTATACCGAAGTTATTCTCTACTGCAGCATTTTGTCCGTGCAATCTCTTTCTTCATCGTGTCTCTCTCCCTCTATCATGTCCGTGTCAATCAACACGAACGCCAGCCCTCTCTGAACTACATAAATCAAGCGCACTGACTTTATCTGAATGCAAAACCTTGTCAGAAAGATGCTGATGCTGGGACTTTGTTCAAAAATCCATCATTCTCACAGTCCTCCTGCTGTGAGGAGGACAAGTGAAGTCAAAGACCTGGAAACTCAGTCCACCATCACATACCTATCCAGGCATTTAGCAGATGCCCTTATAAGTGGATCCACTGCACTTAATAAGTAGGCTGGTAATTTAATGTGCTGTACAAACCATAAGTGCTACAACATTAATAAGAGAAGTCTGTATCAGCAGTCTGATGAATAACAACTGTCCCAGTGTGAATAGAAGCCAAGTACAAGGTGAGTTGAGTCAGTGCAGCAGTATGAGAGCAGCTAATATCTGTTTTGGACGACGTTCAAGCACCTATTAATAATTATAAAAGCCTCATATTGTTCTCATTTTCATGTTCATACTTTTATTTTGGGTGTCTACGAGATAATGTTTAAATGCTTTATGTTAAAACACGTTTTTTGATAGTTGAGTTATCTAAAAAACAGAACCGTGATGATTCTCCACAGCAGTCAGATCAGTTATCAATACATACTATTGCAATGAATGGATTACTTTTTGGACAAAGCATGGCATTGAGTTCTGATCGCTTCAGCTCCACCCACGCTCCACCTCTTTGCCCATTTTCGATTAGCCAGGAGTTAGGTGGAGGCACCGCCAAGGTGCAGACGGCTAGTACCACCCACTTTGAGCTTCATCCTGGCTCTTCAGGAACCTATGGGTGACATCATGGTGGCTCTGTCCACTATTTTATGCAGTTTTTTGGCCCATACAGGCTCCATGAAACTCGATTGCTGAGATTATAGAAAAAAAACAATGTTAAGGTGACAACGGCGATAATGTGACAAGTCAAGAATAGATGAAAGTCTGAGTGGTTTAGAAAGAAGTGTGTAAAGGAGAGAAGACAGAAAAAAGATGGGTACATGTCAGCCTAATGTAACGCTTTGTGATTGGTGTTTTATCAAAAGTCTGGCATGTCCATGCAGACTCAAAATGTGCAGAGAGCAGATGGCTGGGAGCGAACTCTGTGTCTCTGTCGCTCTATGCTACCTTCAAAAAGGTTCACAATGTGTCTGCATTATGTTGGCTTACCTGGACTCAGGTTCAAAAGCCTCCCTCTCTCTCCTGTCTCCTGCCTTCTCTTATCAGCATAACTCTTTCTTTGTTCCTGTCCTCCCTGGACTTCTTTCTCATACTATCTCTTAGCCTCTCAGTTGATCCCAGACTAACTTCCCTTTGTTCTAAGTTATAGGATGTCATATGAATGTAATCTCATGTTTGACTCTTTCACTGTGCTGGAGAAGGTTAAATCAGAAGTTTGTATGCTGAAAGAAGACGGTGACAAAGCTAATCAGTAGTATTATAGATGGAGAGTCAGATAAATGCAAGGCCAAACTTGAGAAATAATTAGCATATGGTTTTGGATTTTGAGCTACATTCTTGTTCTGCAGCACAAATCCTTGATTGTCATTTGACTAACGAGCTGAAGTGAGACACCCTCAGGAGAGCTTCACAATGAGCCGCCCTTGTTTGTGTGATTAAGATCTGGTGATGGTTTGCATGACTGCTAAGAACTCCCCGACGGCAAATAACACACGCTGTAACTGAATAAGTCGATCGGCACACAACTAACTCTCGTATCCATCTGAAACGATCTCAAACAAAGCAAGCACACAGGCTGAAAGTCTTTTTAATGACAGCGATTAAGACATAATCAAATAGTTTGAAGTCAGTGGGACTCCTGGGACTGAAAGTCTGATGCTGTTTGGTTTAGATACGTTTGTGTTGATTATTAAGTACGCCGTGTCTCCGTCGATAAGGGAATAGAAGACAAAAATAGTCTTCCGTTTGGTCTCTGGTAGCAGCCACTGATGGTTTCCCTTGTCAGGCCGTAGCTGTGCCGGCTCTGGGTGAGATAAAACCTCACCCATGATTTGAATTTTCTCTTCCTTATTTTGAATTTTGCTTTCTCATGCCGACCCTCCGCCCCGGTCCACAACCCCATCTAACATCCACATTCCCTGGTGAGATCCATTGTCGACCTCGAGCCTCGAACCACTCCGCTGCCCTCATCCCTCCCTTTTTTACTTCTCTCTTATGCTCTGTTGGCATTCCTCTCTTAATCTCTCATTCGCCATTCCTCTTTAATTTCTCCTCTTTCATCATTTACCATTTTCCCCCTCCCGGCTTCGCTTGTCACTACTCCATCACCTCCTTCTCTCTTTCCCTTCTGCCTCCCACCCCCGCCGCCGCTGAGGACCCTGTTGCCGCAAAGAGGACTGCAAGAAGCACCGCGGCACATCATGGGATCAAGGCAATCCCCTCTGCGGCCCTTTGGCTGGGGATTGGAGAAGAGATAGATTTAGAGGAGTGTACTAGCGAATGCATAGAAGGAGGGAGAGGGAGAGAAACACTCGGCGTGAGATTGCATCAAAATGGTTGGGGGAGAGATGAAAAGGAACGAAGGGCTTGGAACGGTTAAAAAAGATTGAGGACTTTGAGGGGAAGGTTTGTGAATTGGACTGGGAGTGATGTCCCTGTGCAGTCATGCCAAGGGGGGAAACAAGAGCAGAAAGAGACAAGTTTCATGGAGCTAGACAGATCAATTTGTCCTCATACCAAGAGGTCCTTCGTCAATGTCTCACAAAGTTACCCCTGTGATTGTTCCCAAAATGACTCATTTTCCAATCTGCAACTAAAAATACTGAAGGAACGACTGTGGTTTGAGTGACGTAAAAGACGGGCTTGAAGGATGCTGACGGAATCTTGCCCAACTTTCCACCTCCAACCATCTCCTCAGGTCATTTTTGGACAGACTATTATACAAAATAGCAGCTTTCTCGACAAGGGTGCCAATATGTAGTGCGAGTAGAAAAGCAGTGTATTTATAAAAAATGGTGTATTTCTAAGTGATGGGGCGAGAGCTCAACTGAAATGAGTACAGAGAATGTATTTGGTGGATACATTTATGTTTATCTGTGCTCTTGATGAAGGAAAATCCTCATTGGGTGGCTGACTGAACTTTTTATATTGAAGTTTAAGAAAATATAATATAAATAGTTTTCTAATATATAATAAATATACCAACTTCTGATCAACCCATCAATTTTCGAGCTTAAGTTGACAATGTATTGTTAGCCACACCCACTTCCAGTTCAAGCCCCGCCCATTCCACCCCATAAAAAGACTGTTGTTATGACTGAACCGTGATGATGTTCATGAGATGTAATATCCTCCTGCAAAGTATTATAGACCTGTTAAAGTAAAACAGTTTTGGCCTCTGATAAGTCTCAAAATTAAAATGTCTCCAGTGTGCGTTATTTATAGTCCGAACACCCTATTAGAGGTTTTGTGGTTGTTTAACCACCTCACACTCCGTTTTTGCTCCCCAGAGAGACTCTATTAACTCATCAAGAGGGCTTTGTCATCTATCATTTTAAGCATTTTCTCAAATTACTCATCTTGTTCCTGTTCTGACCGTCCCTAGCATCTACGAGCATCTATAAAACATTTCATGATTAAGTTGCAAAGATAATAAATCTCTGCCACTTTGAAAATGATTCTGGCTTAAAAAAAAAATAAAAACACCAACCCAACATCTATAAAACTGTCATGAAACTGAAAGCGGCCTCATAAATACGACACCTTGACAGTAACCGAGATAATACCACCTGTTGTTGAAAGTAGCTCCACCTCCTACCCACCCATACCATTCAAAGTATGTGCACGGAGACTCAGGAACACATAAATCCATCCCTCCCAAGAAAACTTGTTTATGGCTTTCACGTACCGACAGTAGCCCTTAAGTCTGGTATCGGCCTCTCCCAACCAACGCTTCCTAAAGGTCAGCCTGAGAGGTTGTTCTGTGATCCCACTGGTGGAAACAGCTGATATTTGCTGTGATCTATAACCACTTTACATCTATAAGTGAGCCTCAGGGACAAATCCTGGGCAGGGAGTGCTGCACTGTCCCAGAGGGATGTACAGAATGGCAATGAGTGTTTTATTATTGGGGTTAGTGATGAAGAGCCTCTTGCAGATGCTTTTTCTGCGAAGTCATTATTGCCTGCACAGCGGACCACAGAGGTTTTCTGGATCTCTGCACGTTTTACTCTATCTACTGCTGTCACATATATCAAAAACATTTTCTTTAATCCAATCCAACCCCCGAGGCAAAATGATCCAAATGAAAGCACTAAACCATTCGCTAAACCACTCCCCTGAACAATTATCCACTCATAACTCAGCAGCCCTAACGAGGCATCTCAGGTCTGTCAAGCTTCTAATTTCCCATCAGGACGAAGTGGTGGCCGCACGTCGGTACTTAGAGTGATACTCTACATTTTAATAGTTTTTTTAAGCCTATACATAACCAAAAACACAACAGCAAAAATTCAAATAAGTGATTAAACAGTGTATGTTTGCTCAAATATAAGCTGTGAGGGTTAGCATGTCCGACTAACTAGCATTCCTCATATTGGTTCACAGTGTGTCTGTATTATGTTGCTAACCCAGTTAGTAACCAAGCTACTGTAAAGGAGAACTGGTTTCATTAGCCCACAGGAAGAGCGCCATGCTTTATAGCCAGTTCAGTATAGTGGCCAAACCATGTAATTACAACGTCACATGTTTTTTAGCATCACAACCCAGAATCAGAATTTGATCCATTCACACCAATAACATTTAGAAAGTCTGGAAGAGCCACACGATGAAATAGTTTTATCCCATTTCTAAAGCTCCTGTGCTTGTGGTGTCAAAAGCTACACTCCTGTGGTTCTCCCAGTCCATTCTGCTAACTGCATGGCTAACAGAGCTAATTAGCTAACAGCAGCAATGGTCAGCAGCAGTCAGCTGCGATCACTCCAGCAATATGCAGCACCCTATTTGTTTTGAATTCGACAGGTGGTCAAATCTTACATATTGCACCTTTAAGGCCCCCTTCAATTCAAATGGAAACATTCAATACATGTCAGACTGTTTTCAACCAACTCATATATATAGCTAATTAAGCTAATGTTAGCACTATAGTGCTAACATTAGCTTAATTAGCTAGCTAGCTAGCTACAACTTACAACTACTACCAGCAACAAGTGTCATTGCAACAGTCAAATAAGTGGCCGATGACTAGAAATGAGGTAAATCTGCCCCATTATCACTGTAAACGATACTACGCAGGAATGGAAGTCTTGACAGGGGAAGCAACAGCAACCAGTGCCTAATCCCAATGCAGCCCTTGCCCCTACCACTCAGTACTATCCCTCTGTTTTGTATGTTCACGTCTAGGCGTAGGGTGTCCCTGTTCTTGTTGGGATAGAGGGGTATGGTGGACTGTGGGGCCTACAAACTGATTCTTCATAGGTACGCTTCAAACTGAGGGTTATGAGAAACTATTACTGTCCTTTTTTGTAACAAGCATAAAACAATCGCGACCAGTTTGCTGATGTCTTGGTAGCTAACTAACATTACATTCTTATTGCTGAATTGTGCATTATAGTCCCACATTTTTGTATATTTCAATTGTTGATTGTAATAATTAGTCAGAACAGGCTTTGTATAGATTACTACTCTCTATATTTTAGATTATGGTACGAGAACAAAACAGTGACAAAGGTACGGGGGAGAGGAGGTTTGGGCTTTAATTTGTCACTCATGATGCAGAATGCCTTAAAGGAGGAAATGATGGATGAGGATTAAAAGTGAAAATTAAAAGTTTAAGAGAAGAGAGACGGAGAGAGAGGGAAAGAAACAGCGAAGGGGAGAGATCGGATCAGAGGGGGATTAGAGGGCAGAGCAAGGTCCCTCGGGTGGGAGGTGGGAGAAAATGAGGTGGGGAAATCAAATGGCTGGAAGGAGGAAGGAGGAAGGGAGGGGCGAGAAAGGGCGAGCATAAGAAAAGAAGCCTGGCTGGTATGAGAGGTGGAGATTGATGAGTATTAATAGTAATGTTTGATTAGCATGAGTACAGTCAGGAAAGTGATACGGGCCGGGCTAGCAGCCTAACATCACTGACCCCATGCTGGATCGGGCGCCCATTTTTCATCCCAAAATAGTTAGAGAGGACATGTATAAAACAGAAAGAGCAGACACTCTGATCTTTTACTGGACGTCTCTCTTGCACCTGTCTGGCCCTTCTCCCACCTCGACACCTGTCAGCCGGTAACCAGGTAAGATGAGAAATGCTACATATGAGATATTATATAGAAGTGTAAGGAGACAGACAGATGAAAGATAAGGCGACGGATCTCAGTTTTTTTGTGTTCTGCCTCCTTAAGATAGTAGTTTTTGAGATATAGTAGTACAATTCTCGATATTACTTTGTTATCAAACGCAGTGATATATGAAACTAATAGCACAGGTGATAGAGAAACGTGCGGAGAAATGCAATTTACTTTGGTTTACGGGCCTCGCTGAGATTAGATTCAGATACAGAGAGTATATCAATAAGGTAATTACTTTCTGATAGCAACACTTTGCTTCCAAAATAAGAGGCACAGGCGTGGTTTTTTCTGCAGCGCCTACTTGTGATATCTGTCAAGGTCAAATTTTAATTGCACATAATGAGATTGAATGCAGTCTCTGTCTCATCCGTGCTCCGGGGTGACGCAACTTTGTCAAGATGCTGAAAAATGCAGCTCCTCTTGAGAATTAATTTCAACGTACTTCTGATTCTTGGGCTTTATATACCATGAATATTCATCGTCAGAACGATACTTAAGTGGATGCATTCTCAAGTAATTAATGAGGGGGACGCACAATATTTTGTTTGTGTGTCACAATGACATATGAAATGCCTTTTAACGCTCTCGACGCTGTTGCTTTCAACAGCAGATTAAAAGGAATTTACATCTTTAATTTGTTTTTTAATATTTTATGCTAATAGGTGTTGAGTGTGCATGTTTAAGACTGCTGTCATCACACGTGTGTTTCGCAAAGTCATCTCATTAGAGTTTGTGACTTATTAGATTATGAATGTTAGTGGTTCCTACAGTATGTTAAGTGGGGAAGTGTAACCATGGTGAGGCTTCACGCATATACACACATTTTATTGAACTATATAAGTAATAATAAATCCCCCGCTTTTCCTCTAGTGCCACCATGAGTTTTACATTTTTCTAAATTACCCACAATGCAACACACAAAGCAACACAATGCCACTGAGTAACATCACTTTTCACATATGCAGTAGTACTCCCAAAGACCCGCAAACACACTTTAAAATGTCAAATTGGTGGATTTACCCTTTAAGTGGCAACTGGAAAATGTTATGCTAATCTCAATTGGTGAAAATGCTACCTGCTTAACATCGGCCTTTTAGCACAGCCTCATTGAGTGGCTGGCATTGCTGTAGACTCTTTCAGACCATTAGATAATAAATAGTTATGAACACACACACACATACACACACACACACACACACACACACACACACACACACACACACACACACACACACACACACACAGACACAGGACCATTGTTGGTGCCAGGCTATAACAGTGTGGTTAAGCCACCCTGTCCTGTACCTGCCAGAGGATTAGACAGTGGACAGTAGTGATAACAGCCAGACGATCCCCAGGCCTTTCCACGACTTGTACATTCTCTCTCTATCAGCCGCTCTATAAAATCTATAGACAACGGCATGCACACTGAAAAGACGGCTCTGACTGCATTCAACTGACGAGCTTATATAAAGATCAGCTGTGCAGATCAGTGGCAATTCAGATAAAAACCTATTATGGAGGAAGAAAATCACTGGGGACCCTATTCTTCAGATTAATGGTAGCTGGGTCGCTTTAGTGAAACTGGAGAACAAAGATATTAAAACTGGACGTCCTGTGTGAATAAACTTACAATGAATAAGCAATTTGTCAGAATGTCAATTCAAATTTTGGACTGAATGAGAACAATTTGGTTTTTTTGTCATGTGACTATTGTTGAAGAGGCTTCAAAGATCTGTCCTAACCTGTAGCTCTGTAACGTATTTTCAGTTTTGAACTACTTTCATTTTAACGACCTCTACCAAGGATAGATTTCTAATGGAGACCACCAATATTAAGATGGTTCGCACTCATATATTGTGCGTATTGTGGGTTTATTTTGCATTAGACCTGCTTTATAAACTAGAGACATGATAATCTCGCTTTCTACAACATGGGACATTTAAAATTGATGGTACAGTTCAATATTTTCTGTTTCTCCGCCAGTGCAATTCAAATGAATCATTTTAGAAATCCCTCAGAGATAGTACCATACTACTTTGTATTTTTAATGTGAACCAGCCAGAATTGAAAGAGTAGAAAAAAATAATGACCTCAATCCTACTACATTAGTGTTTTCTTTCTATGGCAGCCACACGTCCTTATATAAGTACGCAAAGACGCGCACAGAGGAATCCTTTCTTACTCATTCATTACAAAACACATCCCATTATTGGGCGACCTCAGTTTAAACTTAAAACAGCATAAAGCTCAAGGGGCGAATGAGTTGCATACAAACAACGCTCATTGTAAAAGGCCTCGTTTCGGTACGCTGACACAGCCGCACAAAGAGGAAAACAAACTCAACACACAATACCTTCAGAAGCTTATTTCTGTGGAGGACAAGAGTTCACCTCCAGTTCAAAAATGGCATGCACTGACACCGAAGACGAATATTTCTCTGCGGTATGTTTTTTCTTATTCCCCTTCACTGTGTCTCGCTCCGTCTCACACAAACACACATTTTCTCTGCTTTTCTACACACTCCCCCACAAACATACGCACATAAAGGCACATAAGGGAATCAGCTTTCTTGAGATGCACGTTCATTCTTCTTTAAGCCTTCCACCTCTTCACCCCAGCCTGTTTGGCACCCTCTGTAAACACTCGCATGCATACACACATATTCACACCTTCATGCAGCTGTTACTGTAGACTGGGGAGTTGGCAGCCCTGCAGCGTGGTTAGGTTTCCCACAGCCAGAGACCATCAGGGTGAAGGGGCTTCCCACCAAGGAAACCCCAGTTCACTTAGTTTATTGCTCTGCTTCAAATGGCTCACAGGTCGACCACATGAGGGAGAGATGCCATCAGTATTGTGCATTTCGTTTTTTCACCCGTCATCAAAAACATCAGATGATAAGTCAGAGTGAGGAAGGAATCTGGCAAAATCGACAAAAGAAAGAAATTGCCTCGTCCAACGGTTCTGCCCGACTGACGTAGATAGAGTTTAATCAGCAATTGCTGTTGTTTAACAATGAAGACAACAACTCCCATGATCCCATGCTACTTACATCGTTTTGTTTTGCTTTAGAGATCGCTAGGGGCGGCATTTACATACTGTACATGAAGTGTAAAGCCTTTTAATCTAAGTCGTCTGTAAAATCAAGGTGACCCCTCTAAAATGGAAGTTACACGGTGAGGTGTGCCGGGTGCAAAGACACCCCTGACGTCGTCTTGTCCGCCTTTGTCCACCCACTAACATCCACGACTTTAGTCTTCATTGGGAAACTTTTCAGCACTCATTCCTTCCTCATACCAAGAAGTGACCACAGTAACATTTTCACCGGCCTCCATGCTGCTTTCTAATGTTCCCTGTTTTGCGTTTCGTGATGCTGAATCAGAAAATGTGTCCACTGGCAACTGGACAGGACTCAACTGCTTATATTTTAGCAGGTTTACCAAGACTTCGAAATACAAATACTGTTATAAAAATTGTATAAATCATGTTAGTTTAATTTGTCTACTATAGCATAAAAAACTCAAGTTTTCTTTATTTTACTTTTGGATGGAGCCTCTTCTGAGCAGGCTCGCTGTACATCATAACTTGCCCCTCCTGCCTCAGCATTCTGCTCCAGTCATAAAAATGTTGATTTGAGGTAAACTTCACACCTCAGGGACGGAGTTTCAAGACTGCAGAAGTCAGTGTAGCACAACTGGAGTGGACACATTTTATCTAGCAGAGATAGTGGTTATAGACGATGGCAACGACTAAACAATGAACGTTTGACATCAGCAGTGCGGCGCAGCAGATAACCTTGGTGGGATCCGATTGACGCTCATATCACACCTGCTTAAATTCAGATGGGGGTTTGAAAGGGGAAGATGGTTAACGAACTTATTGTTAGATTAAAGAACAGTATGTTTGAAGATTGAATCGGCTGCATCTGTGAAGTATTGACTGTTTTTCTAAGATAGGCACATTGTTTATCTGTAGTGTGAAAGGCTTGAAGGTTTGAAGTACTGAACACTAATATATATGAGAATAAGAAACCAGAACGAGCCTTTACACATTACTGCTACAAACATATTACCAATCAGAAAAATATTGATTTTGGAGACTTGTAATATGTCTTTATTCTTTTCTGGTCATTTGAGGTTTGCTATATCATCCATCTACATCCAATACAGTCAAACCACACTGTCCTATATTTTCACATGAACATATTGTAGCTCAGGTAGTGGGGGGCCATTATTTGAAGGGTTGTTGGATCGATCCCAGATACTGAACCCCAAATTGCTCTTAATGTGTGTGTTGGGGAAAAAAATGACAAAAGCAAATGGATAATCTAATCTTCCACAACTCAGCCTACAACGTACTGTAGAAAAGATGCATTTAAAGCTACATTATGTAGTAATTCGGCAAATGAGATATAACGTTTAATTAGTGAGCTGTGGAGGTTACCTTGATTCCTTTAGGTGAGCCAGGCCAGGCAAGCTTTCCACCCAACTTCCATTCTTTACACGAAGCTAAGCTAAGCTAAGCTAGCTGGTTGTAGCATTATATTTACTGTCGACATTAGTAAACACACTGGTATCATTCTTCCCATACACTATGACCTAGTGGATGTAGACTGTTGGTAAAAAGCCTACCATTGAGCACCAATTTCAGGCTAACAACCCACACACTGGAAATAGCAAGGTACTCTAACATTAACCTGGTTGCTAACGGTACAAACGTTAACAAGATAGCTTGCTTGTTGCTTTTACCTTTTCATTCGCCGGGATATAGCCATTTTTATCTGTTTAGCCCTGCAAGACAAGACTATTGTGACTGGTTTAAAGTGTTTCTTGCTCCATACAAGAATGAGAATTGGTGCAGACAGACCATTCTCTAACGCTGACACAGCGCTATGAAGATAGGGCCGGTAATGCGAGACTACCCGTCTAACCTGCCAAACTACTCTTTCACAGAAGGACATGTGACTTTTATTAAGGTCTCACTACATTCTGCTGTAGATGCCACAATGCAGCTAAAAGCAGAATGGGGGTTTCTGGCACAACTTCCAAGGTGCATGGAGAAGCGGAAAAAGACCAAAGAGGTAGAAACTCCAGGAACAATCGATTGAAGTTGTAAAAACAATGTGTAAAAGGTGTCCCTTGTATTGATGAACCCACAGAAGATTATCACCCAAATCTGCAGCTCAGCTTTTTGGAGCTTTGAAGTGGCCAGCTATTTTTAGCAAAAACAATCTCTAAAAACAGGACTTCATACCGCCTGCTCAGCAGACACACTTAAAAGTTAGCCGGTGATCAAAAAGGAGCTAAAAAGGCAGATTTTTCCCTCTGGAGGCCAAAAGCAGAGTTAAAAGAGAGCAGATATTGAACTTGCGTTCATCAGGTGGAGAGAAACATGATTCGTATGAATGATAGTTTAGCTCCATAACTGCTGGATGTACGAAGAAGCTACTGTTTTGAGGTCATGATATGTCAGTGTTGTGTTCAGAAGTGGTTTCCACTGTCCCCCAGTGGCTACAAACAAAAGTTGGTGCAGGTTAACCTCGCTGACAGAGAGAAAACAGAAGCTTTTCAGATAACTGAACGAGATTAAGAACCTGCAGAGACAGACCACAGATCAGCCCGACCACAATCGGTCTTTATACTTCCCTTTAAATAAATCAACATGGCATATGTTGTACAGTTCCACTGGCTGAGGTATCTCTGTAAATCAATCTTATCCTCCTCATTTCACAGCCGATTGTTTCTTTCCCCTGTGGACACCTTTGTGGTAAAGGTCAGAGAAGGAGGTTGTGCTGTTATAATGATAGAAGATTGAATGTGTGGCCACACGAGTTCAGCGGTGTTCAGTATTGATCTGTGCGTGCAGCAGTATGTTACAGTAGCAGATAACAGCGTACCTTAATAAGAAGCTCATACATCACTGAAGCTGAGTGTGACACCGGGGAAAGAAGTCTATGAACTAACTCAAACTAGTTTATATCACTGATCTCGCCAGGAAACATTTTACAGTTTTATAACTGGGGACATATTTACTCTGTATCCATCTAGACTGTTTTTGTGTGAGATGCTGAGTTTGTGAGCTATCGGCCGTAGAGATGTCGGCCCCCTCTTGAATATAATGGAAGTAGATGGCGCTCAGCTTGCAGTGCTCAAAGAGCAAAATAAAACATTTAAAAACTCAAGTCTCCTTCCAGAAATCATGACCTGGTTACTCAAGATAATCCACAGACCTGTTGTGCCAACTGTATCACTGAGTAGAGGGAATCGTGCATCTACTCATGGTTCGGGCTGGTGACAGTGCAGGATGTTATTTATTCCCAGACGTCCAGTAGATCCATTACAGTAATGTATTTAGTCCAAAACACAGTTTTACATGCTTAAATGATGACAAAATAGTGACAAACCGCTGCTTTTTCATTCTTTTGTCTGTTCAAAAACACTATTTCAAAGCAAAACGCCATTAAACTGAACTAGTGATTGACACTCTATTCCTGCCCCGTGGCCTGGAACAGCCAACGATAGATCAGGAGGACAGGAGACCAACTCTGTCTTCAGCCTCTGGATGATTGACACATTGTGTTGCCAAGGAGATTTCAAATCCATAGATATATAATTTTATTGTGTTTTGAAGCTTTGAAAGTGCAACATGTAAGAACTGATCACCTGTTGAATTCATACTCAAAACAAAAGGGATAGCATATCGTTATGCTAGGTAGCTCAATTAGCTGTGCACCATTTGCATAGAAGCTTTAGACCAGGATGAGTTGGGGCTAGCTGGTTAGCGTGCTAACTTCAGTATATATGCTTACAACACAATACGTAGACGTCATAACGTCTGAGCTGTTATTCACATTCTCTTTGTTCATTTTTGGATGATTGCAACTAAAATTCTTACATATTGCTCCTTTAAGCTTGGAAATTATGCACGTTTATGACATTTCATGCAATTTGCTCTTTGTATCGGCCTCCTAAGCACTCATTTATGACCATTTTGAATGTACAAAGTTAGTGTCAGATGGGTATTTTAAAGTCATAAAGTGTTTTTTTTTAAAATTTATTTTCCTCAGAAAACCATGTGTTTTACGTCCATTTCAGTGATATTGTTATGCTATTAGATATTGATGCTATTAGAATAGTTGCACTGCTTCAGGTATGATGCAGCAAAAACGCTGGAGCATGAGTGATTTGTAACGTACAGACGACTCAGACTGTGTTTCCACTGAGAAGGACAGAGCAATGATATCTGCCGGCTCAGCATTATGTGCTGCACGGAGGGAACACGGGGATGATGAAGGTACAAGGATGATGGTGATACGGTGTCATCGCTGTGACCTTTCTCCAGACATCTCACTTCTCCACGCTTTGCATCATCATCGCAGTCAGAAGGTTGAAGGATGTTTCATGTATTATGCAGCAGTATACAGTGAGCTGCCCTCACAAACAGACAGGTGCATCTATCTACAGTATCTGTGTGTATCCAGGAGCTCCAGGGCCCGCTGCAGATAAACTACAGTCAGCTCAGACTGTTACTCAGTTGTTTACAGTGAGCTCTCCTTCACGGGATACTGCCGCAGCTTTTAGTCAGACAACATCTCACGAGGTAATTTTTTTTTAGCCTCGCCCTAGGGACGGCAATGTCAGTCTGTCAAGTCTACTACTTGAAATATTGCAACAACCATTGGATGGATTGCCATGAAATTTAGTACAGACACTCACGCTCCACTCAGGATAAATTGTAACAGTGCTTTCATTTAGCCCCGTCAAAACTTCAACTGTTCAATACTTTGGTTTGAGCCAATGTAAGCATGCTAATGCTAGATCAGCATGGTAACATTGAGCCTCTTGACTCTTGAGGGGCAATTGCACAGAAAGTGTTCTTCGTTTTTACGTGTCTCGCTTGTCCGACTCGGAGAAACAGATACGCAGTCACTTAAGAGAGGAGCATCACGTTACTTTTTTGTCTTTGGTACACTTCATAAAGCATATTCTCCAAAGCCAGCTGTTTAAATCTCATTGTTCAGCCTACAGCGTACAGTATGTCGTGAACTTATTAATGGTAACTATAAAGAGCCCCTAGTGTGTCTGTGAGCTTTTTGAATTCACTATAGGCATTAGTTCTGCCTCCTGTGGTGGACAGTTTTAATTAAATCAATGAATCACTGCCGTTTTCTTCTGTCGTCCTCCTCGTGGAGCCAACTTGAAAAATGTGTTTGTACAGCACATTTCTGATCTAAGTCGGCCTTGTTGAAGACAGTTTGGCTTTGGCTGTTTATGAGGACACTGATGTCTGAATGTGAGTCGCAGTTAGCTGAAAGGGCTTGATGCTGATGTGCTTATTGATGTCACACTTTTGATATGGATTCCCAGTTAGTCTTAGTCTGGAAAACATCCATTGAGACCCCACTGAGCTTGGCAGCTTGAAAGCTGTTTAAAGACGTGACTCGCCACACGTGAAGCTCTTGAACCTACTGAGCAACCATTAAAAATACTGTACGTGCTAAATGGCCTATGCTCGTCCCACATGTACTCACAAACTGACGTCTGTGGAAGCGAAGACAACTGACAGCTCAATAAGCGTCTTCCTTTCGCCCACTTGAGATGATGCGTGTCCCAGCCAAATCCCTAATAAGGTTTGCCAGACCACAACGACTCCGTCTCAACACAACAGCTCCCTGGACTCCGGTCTTTTTCCACTGCTCGTGTGGAGATTCTCTACGTTGGCCTCCCTCTGTGCTCAGGAATTTGACAAGCAGCGATCGGGTTCAGTCACACACAGATCTAAAAGCCACAGTGACGTTAAGTGCCGGGCTCACCTTTCATAGCGTGAGGTACAGGAGGACTCTCCATGAGGACTGGGCTGACAAACTGAATTCTCCTGTGGTATTTCAGGCACAGCAGAAGACTCAGATGGCCTGTTAAACCCCTGTTGACTCTGCCTCTGGCTCCGTGCCTTTCTCTCATCTGTAACAACTCAATGATATCACACAGATGAAATGGGAGACACTGTTATGGACACTACGCTGTCCATCTGTGCCTCCTTTAATATTTCCCTCTGCTGCCTCGTCCCTGCAGCTAAACCTCCTCTCCCTCCTCCTTCGTCTCATCTCCTTCCTCTCCCTCCTTTTGTCACTCCTCCTCGACTGTCACTAATTCAGTCTGTCACTCATCACCTCCTTCTCACATGTCCTGGTTTCCTGCTCCATTTCTAGAGTGTCACCAGTGTAATACGAGAATGTCTCCGAGTTCTCTCTCTGCTCTCTGGCGACCTTGTTTCTGACCTTGTCCCCTCTCTGTTCTTCTGTCTCTCTCTTTCTATCTCTTTTTTTTTCTCTAACAGCCAAGATGGCAATGAGCAGCATCCTCAACGCTGATAACATCAAGAAAGCTCTAGATGCATTTGCAGGTAAAGCACTTGTCGCGGATGAACGGCAGGGTTAGGAGGGAACCTGGTGTGACGAGCTGATCTCAGCTGTGTTTTGTCTCTAGTGGACCAAATGTGAGCCAGTGTGCCAACCAGTGCGTCAGTGGATGGATCAAAATACTACAATAACAATGAGCCTCAGCTGGTCAGCGATGTGAATCAGAGCGGCAGGAAATTTAAAAATCTTTGCTGATACAGTTGAGAACAAAAGGAGCCAACATCGCTGAATTAATCCAAAAGTCTCAGAATCCAAAAGTAAATTTATTTAAAGGAACAGTTCACTTAAAAATGATGATTGAAATGAAATCTCATGAAAAACCCCAGTGACGATGGAAAGTTGGTGATACACAAAACATTTCTGGAGCTTCAACGCAAAACAGTGTTACAGCATTCTCATAAACGGCTGGAGTAGAAGGGGACATGTTTTAGAAACGTAAAAAAAAAAAACACCCTCTATGCACAGTCGAGCTTGTGCACACATTTCTAGCAGCTACAGTGAAGATTTCAGCTTAACAAACAATGTAAATAACATCTTCTCAAACAATTTGGGATCTTGGGGTTTCTGGACACTTGGATTGCGTCAGATGAGCTGTGTGGACCCATTTTGTTTGTTTTTTGTGGTTCCTTTTTTTTTTTGTTTTCAAACAAGTCCCCACCTACTTCAGTTATTTAGGAGAATGCTGCAACGCTGTTTTTCTGTACGCTGGCTCGACCTTTCGACATTTTATCAAATAACCAGATGTTTTCAAACAAAGTTGTTTGCTCTTATGCTGAGTGCTCCAGCTGTGACTCATGTTATATTTGTGCGAAGTTATTCTGCAGTTTCTGTGCATACCTGTACTATGGTGTAGGCAGATAGAGAATACACAGAGCTCAGTGACCCAGAACAGACGGGTCCTCTGGTTATTCTCAATCTATAACTGTCACACTGTGAGGAGGCTGCCTTATTATAATTACATTTATGCCTTTGGGCATCATCTCCCAGATCAACACAGGACAAAAAAACTTAAAGTAACTTCTTGAGAAGTCTCATCAGATGCCTCCACTGACTGCTGTAGTATGTGTCAAAAAAGTGCATCCCATGTTCAGATATTGGAGTTTAAAAGTGATTGTAAAGTACTGTAATGACATTTTACATCTTTGTGTTTGCGTGCCTGTGTGCCTCCTTGTGTGTGTGTGTGTGTGTGTGTGTGTGTGTGTGTGTGTGTGTGTGTGCAGCTGCAGACTCCTTTGAGTATAACAAGTTTTTCGACATGGTGGGTCTGAAGGCCAAGTCTTCTGACGACGTGAAGAAGGTTTTCAAGGTGCTGGACGCCGACAACAGCGGCTTCATAGAGGAGGAGGAGCTCAAGTGAGACAAACACACACAGACAGACACACATGTAAACCCAGCAGCAAATGTTTTTGCTGCACATTAAACATCATTGTCCTGTGACGACGATTCCTTTCTGCTTTTCTGTCCCCGGCTAGATTCGTCCTGAAGGGATTCGCCAAAGATGGCCGGGACCTGACGGACAAAGAAACCAAAGCATTTTTACAAGCAGCCGACAAGGATGGAGACGGCAAGATTGGAGTCGATGGTAAACATCAAGTTCTATTAGTGGGAGTGTCGCGAGGTCACACAAACAACATGAATGTAGAGAGAGAGTCGGATGAACACAGGCGGACTGTCATCATGTGCTGCCGACTGCGGTTCACCACACATTTATTCATAGGTCATTTATTAAGACTGCAGCTTCCCTGTAGGTTCATTTTATTTTTTGAACTACTATTAGTGAATGTTGACTGAAACACTATATAATGGGTAGTTAACACATAACCCTGTGTTGTAAGGTCATAACCCATGAAGTGTGCAGGTTTGCAGATATGCGGACTTATAGAAAGTGTCCATAAAGCACTCAAAATGTCTGCGAGAGAGCCCTCATGCACATGTTGTGTCAGTGTAATGATGTGACAGTGGGATAGCTCTAAACCCTCGCGGACTTACCGGGAAGGCGCCTCAAAGTCTGAGTCTGTTGGTGTGGACACTGGGATTGAGCCTTTGACCTATGTTGAATCCCTACGAAATATAAAGGTCCAGAAACAGTAGATGTGTATCTACAGCTGCTAGAAAAAAAATTCCCAAGAAGGAGACGTGATTTTTGTCCTCTGCATATGTGAAAACATGCCTTTATGGTCCATGCACACAAGGCATGTTGCCATGTTTTCATACGGTCCCTAACTACAAACTGTGCACACTATATTACTGTATGTGACTGAAAGCTGAACACATTTTTACCACGATGTTTCTTTAAAGGGGCACTATGCAGTTTTGGAGAAGAAATTCAAACTCAGAATTTTAATATTAACGATATTAATGAGCTAATCATACAAACTCAGAAATATTTATCTTTTCCATAACTGAATAAACAAGCTGTTCTCCGAGGAAAATAAGGTCCCCAGAACACTGTTTGAAGCTAAAAAGGTGGCAGGGTCCGCCACATATAAACAAAAAAAAAAACGGCTTATTAAAATTTCTTCCCCAAAACTTCACAGTGCCCCTTTGAAAAAAAGGGAAGGGAAAATAACTGACATCCTGACAACTTTTCTGTCTTCCTCTCTTGCAGAGTTTGTTTCCCTGGTGAAAGAATAAACAGTCACCTCGAGTGACTGACTAGCACTCCCAAGGTCACCTCCGAGCCACCGCTACATCCTGACACCCGCTGCCCCACCCCCACCCTCTTCCTCCCCAACACCTACACCTCACCGCCCCACCCTGACTCCCACAGCCCACCAGACTGCAGCTGATTCCTGCTACACACACCCCTCTTCCTCTTCCTCACCCTCCCCCCCCCCCCCCCCCCCCCCCCCCCCACGCTGCTGTCTTCGCTAAGTGCAATGCTGCACTATGGGAAGTAAGCTGTGGCGCGGCACCCCTTCCCCCACACACACACACACACACACACACACATGTCCCCACAGCTATATTCATCCTATTTATTTTATCCTTTTTATACAAACTGTTCTTGTTTCTGTTTATGTATAGATAAAGACAAAACATGCCTGCAGGAATAAACCTCACACTTTAAAGCATAAAGTAGATATTTAAAGTAAACAGAGAATATAAGAGAAAGAGCCTCGTTTCCTTCTGTACTTCTGACTGTACTCTCGTTCATGTCTCTTCATTTTCTTAGCCAACACTTTCGCTCACCTTCCCTCTTTCTCCCCCCCACCCCTCTTTTTTTTTCCGTTTTCCCCCATGTCTCTGTCGATTTCACTTCTGGCACGGTTCCCTTCCTGCATTCGCTCCCCTTTGTCCTTCACACACCGTCCATCTATCTATCCATCCATCCCTTTCTCCTCTGGTAATGAGCTGTTGTAAAACATACCAAAAGAAGAAAGAGGTCAAGCTGTGAAAGACTCAAATAAAAACTTTAAAAAAAACAACAAAGCCTTGAGACTCATGAAGACTCGTCTGTTAATTCCTTCCTTTGACTCCTGTCTCTGATTTCCTTTCCCTGTTTCGCTCTCATATTTACTCTTATCGAGCAGAGCGGTTGAAGCATACCCTGACAGGAGCCTAATCATGAATAAAAGGGTGTACTTTAAAAAGTAAAGTCGAAATTAGTCTCCAGTGTCATTCGTTAGTTTTCATTAGCACCGACTGCATCATCTCTAGTCCTCGCTACATTAAGAATGCACCGTCACTGAAAGAGAACAAACGAGGTGGAGGACGTATTATTCCACCTGCCAAAGAGTCTTTACTCAGTAGTGCCGTGCTAGTTTAACAGAACCATGCTGTCAAGCTATTAGCAGAATTGGATTCACACTGAGGTTCAATTTGGGTTAAGTATCCCCAGCGGAGGACCCAAACAGGCAACGCGGGAATCCTGATCTGCTTTAGTAGGCCATCTCACCGCCTGAGAAAATAAACACAGATCTGAAGCTTTGAGGCTATCACTTAAAGAGACGGGGGAACAGAGCTGGTGAGTTCAGCGTAGCCTGGTTGAAACGGCCTGTTAATGAAAGCGTCAGAGGGTTTACGGGTTAAGTGGCTTGTGGAAGTGGCATCATCACCGCCAGATAAATCTGTCCGTCACCCTGTTTACACCTGGTGTTAAAATACGATCTATATCTGGATTTTTTGTGAATGGAAAGTGATCAGATATGCTTAAACACATCTGGATGTAGTCTGGCTCACATCGAGCTCAACGTAAAATATGTGTTGTTCAAATATAGATATAGTGATATCGAGAGGAAGTTGAAAGTCACGCGGCTCTGGTTGCTAATTATGCGCCTATTCTTTGCCATGACAGTGCCAAAATTTGCATTATTCAACAGAGCGGTGTGAAGAATTGAAGCAATTTGGGTGGAAAATGAATTATATACAGTAAGAAATAACTGTGTGTGCAGGGGGTGCGTGTTGTGCTCAACTGTGCAGCGGGTCTTCTGGTAACAAGGCTTATATTTCATATAGTCACAGAGGAGCCGGCACCAAACCAAGATGACCTGATACACTATTTCTAATACAGAGAATGGAATAACCTAATGTATTACATATGCCAAATTCACAAGAGGGAAGGAATAATTAAGAAAAATTAAAAGACGTTTCACAGAGCTTGTAGAGTTTCTTCAAACTCAGCAACTCACAAAAGTCAGTGAATTTTTAAAGGAGTCTGGTGCAGATTTGCAGCCACCTCAAATTACTTTTTTCAGGCTCATTATTTTAGTTTTGGTTACCACTAGAATAGGTTTAGGTGCTTTAGTGTTTGCTTTAAGGCCCTCCCTCCTGAATACCCAGTCTGCTCTGATTGGTCAGCTCACACACACCTGAGCCAGCATCGCTAACAACAACAGAGCAGAGGTGCTAAATCTTTTCTTACGTGCCAAACTAGCTGCTTAATAATACAAATGTGTGACTCTTTGACATAGTGTGATGTCACAAAGTCACAGAATTAAAGGTGAGACGACTAATGAGGCGTTTCAGGAGCAGTAATAGGAAACTGAATTTTCCGAAGAAGGATTATAAGTTAAATATAAGAAATGTATATTGCCTGCAAGCCATATATTGCAAGCACATGTTGACACAGTGTTTGTGTGATAACTGTCACTGCCAGAAGAGGGAGACAAAGTTCCACACGGCAGGTTTAACGTGATAAAGCGCAATTCAAAAGCAGTGAAACAAACTGTCCATACGTAGAAGCTGGTCCTTTAATAAACACAGTATGATGATAACATTTCTAATCCAGCTTCTTATGACACGTGACGTGGTTAAACAACACTACTTTATTCCAAAGTTTGAAATGTTTGGGTTATTTCTCAAGAAGTTGTGTTTTGTTTTTGTTTTTGTCTTTTTTGTTTTGTTTTTGTTTTTGTCTCCGTTCTTCTCACTGATAAGAAGTGGGCGGGGCTCCGTAGGGAAAAGTGGAGTTCACTTCCTTCTGTGCTCCAATCAGAATTTAGCAGCATTTGATGACGGCTGCTGGTTTGATGGATAACTGACCTGATCGATCACAATGCTCATTAAGCAATTTTTTATTTATTGAACTTTAACTTATATAGTTTATTTTAAGGTTTAAAGGTATACATGATCTTAATTGACTATTCTTTTATGCCTACACAAACTCAATTAACAAACTCTCTTTGTTTTCAAACTGAAACTTATATATGGCGGACCCTGCCACCTTTCTAGCTTCAAACAGTGTTCTGGGGACCTTATTTTACTCTGAGAACAGCTTGTTTATTCACTTATGGAAAAGATAAATATTTCTGAGTTTGTATTATTACCTCATTAATATTGTAAATATTAAAATCGTGAATTTCTTCTCCAAAACTACATAGTGCCCCTTTATGAGTAAATATTTAATGTTATAAATATACAAATACTAAAGACGTGAGATTAAGTTGCCAGGGGCTTTAACAGCAGCATTTTAATGATGTAATACCTCACATATTGTGATCTACTTTATCAGTATGCCAGCAGCTAAAAACACCACCTGCTAATACAGTGAAACCCGTTAGTTAAAGTAATTATATGATGCTATAAAGATGGGTTTTCATTATCCATGAATGCACTGCATTTTTCATTACATTTCTGGCTCTGACATTTTCTCATATTTTCTTTTTTACAAGTTATTACATTTTTTATGCCAGAGGTTACATTTTCATTTTCTACAAGCCATTTTCCAAAGTAAATTAGTAATGCAATTAATATTTATTAATGGAGTTAATTCAACAGAGAGAGAAAAATGGCAGAGATACAATAAAATGGCAATAAAAACTTAAAACATAAAGATTATTTACGCAGCTACATACAGAACATGGCGTGGTGCATTCATCCCTGAGCTGGCAGATCCAACATCAATTCATAACATCAGCTGTACACTATATACACATCATGGACAGTAATCATTTATTTCTAATATTTACGTCATTCACAAGTCAGGATTTCAGTGCCAATAAAACAAGCATTTCAGAGAAAACTGGTGATTTAAGACGGTAAGATCAATGAACTTATCAGTTTATGTATCACAGTGATTCATTTTTACTATTTTATAAATCACTAAGCCAGAGCTGATTATGAAAAAGCTTACAAAAACACATGAGTGGTTGTTGGTTGTTCAAAATAATCAAAATAATATTATCTACAGTCCTTGTGCGAAATCAGGAATTCTAAAATATTAATCAGGAGTTTTGTCTTCTTTCTCCAACTTTGTGTGCAGAAAGACACTATGGCAAACAGACTACTGTGAGAGGTATGACAACACTCGACAAAACAACCTCCACTCAAGGTCCACTTGGTCAAGACTAGCCAAGAATGAACAGTCGAGCTCGATGAAAGCATCGTTTCCAAGGTTACGATGTCATCGTCGGTTAAAACGTGGGGCCGATCGGTCGTCGGTGTGCGTCGGCTTCAGCTTAACTGTGGCAAACGGGTTGGTACCCCTTCAAAATAAAAGAAGAAAAAAATGTTGGATGAAGAGAGAAAAAACAGCAACAGAGTGGTGAAAACTAATATCAGAAAATGCTGTGGCCTAAACAACATCGTTGAGCCCGACAATAAAGGTTATTACACGAGAAACGAGCGCCGCATTTCAAACCGCACGAGCATCATCTAGCAAACTGCTCACCTGAAGTGAGAGCGAGAGTGAGAGTCATGGCTCCCAAATGGCCGTTACTGAAATGGTTTCAGTACTAAACCGCACTTCAAACTGTAATGGGAGGAAAGCGATTCTGTGCCATTTAGATCGCGGCCCTCATCGTCTGTTGTTCTCTGATTTAATGGCTTCGTGATATACTTCAAAAAATATCATTAGCTTCTGTGGAAGAGGACATGAGTGGCCTCCATTTGAACGTTTCACAACCTGTCAGCACATTATTCTTACCTCGGGAAGAGTTCTGGTCTTGAGCCATGTGGATTTGATATCTGTAGAGAAAAAAAGGAGAAAGGTGAGTGAAGGATGATCCAAACCACAAAATGTGGACACATGCTCTGATGGAGGCTCAGCGGGCTCCGGCCCCTGACCCCTCTGCTTTCAGTCGGTCCTCCCACAAGCTGCTCATTGATGTGCTGTTTCAAGCTGCCACACACACACACACACACAAGCACACACACTTTTCAGTGGACACAAACTCTTGAATCACACCTTTTCAAATGTCAAAATCTCTGCATGCAGAAACAGAAATTCTACTGAAGCTACCAAAGAACACAGTGTTTTCTCTCTGCAGCACCCTGAAGGACCTATTTAGTCACAAGGACTTCAAATAGCTCTTCACTTTAACAGCATGCTAAAACAGGAGCGCACACACACACACACACACACACGTGCACACAACCTCCTCGCCCATACACCGTCAGCAGCTGGAGCTCCCTCCCTGCATCCACCAGAAAGACGGGTGTGGTGCCATTGAGAACAGCACCTTGCCACAGTGCCCCTGCTGGACAGACTGGGAAAGACCATCAAGAATTTACATAGTGTATCTCATCAGAGCTGCCCCGCATCATTTCTCCATCTCAAGTGGGAAAAATACAAATGTGTTCAGTCATGGCAGCCATTAATAAACAGGTATGTATGTAAGCAGTTTCCCCTATTTTCTCTGAGTTTGTCTGTCTATAACAGCAACATAAAATTAGTCCAACTTATACAGACTTTAGAAAGACAATAGAAAGAGGCTTTGTTAAAAAAGAAAGTTCCTAGAAAACTGCTTTTCGGTGTCCGTTTGTGATCATATTTAAAAAGACATTCTTAATCTTCTGATGGAGAGATTATTGATTGATACGAGCCACACTGATCGCTCAATCAGACAGACTGACTGATAGCCGTACCTTACTTTCTGAAAAGGACTCAGCCCTTCTGTCAAAAGTCGGCGTGGTTTGTCGCATCCCAGACTGCTCATTTGAATATGTAGGTGGAGGTGGAGGTGGAGGGGGCGGGGCTCCACTCTGGTTCCTGCTTCGTGGTTGGTCGAGCAGGTCGCTCATGCTGCTGATGCTGCCGCTGCTGCTGCTGCTTCGGAAAGCGGAGCTATTGAAGCGAAGATAAAATTCAATGGTTTTATATGTAAATGAAGCAGAGTATGGTTGAATGTCCTTATTGTGAGTCTAACCAGATAAAAAAAAAATGTCCTCCTAAAAATGCTATTTGTCTTTCATAGTTAAATGATATTAGACCTGTACATAAAGAATATGAGTTAAATCTTATTTTGCTTTTTAAGGTATATGAGATTTTAGGTTAAATACACACGTTCAGAAGATCTATGTTAAGATTCACATTTTGGGCATTCAGCTGTGCCATGTGCTCACAGCGGCTGACTTTTAGTTTTAAACCTCCTACTGGTTTTCCTCACAGCTATGGGTCACCCATTTTTCTTAAATAGTTCATGTTATTATTCCAGGCCTGAGTTTCATGCTGACCCTCTTTTAAAAATGTTGGACCCATAAAACAATAAGGACGGCCTGGGGGAACTGCGAAGTGTATTGTGTATCAGGGATGAAAGAAACATTATGCAGAAGGTTTGTCTTTGGTTTAAAGTCTCTCCATCTATTTTTAACGGCTGCCATGACAAATTAATTTGAGGCAGAACACATGCAAAACCTGTAGCCAGCACTTAGCATGACAAAAACTTTTTTAACAGTCATACTTGTTGAATGCATTATATTGGATATTTACCGAGAGCTGGTCATCATCAGTGGATCATCCACTGCTTCCACATAGGTGGATGGAAACCATCCCTGACTGAAAACAAAGAATCAGACAGTAAAGATGACAGTGGGTGGATTTGGTGTTAATGTCGTGAATAATGTCAAGAGTCACATATTCAAAAGAATTAGAAAAGACAAATACATTTTTAATACAGTTGAAATAGCTACTGGATGGACTGACATGAAATTTTGTTCAGACGTTCATGGACACCATGAGGATGAATCTGTGTTTAGCACTAATTAGTAAATGTTAACACTGTAACATATGGTGAGCATAGAACACATGCTGAACACCAGCATGTGAGCTTTGTCATTGTGCACATGATCGCACTGATTTTTTATGCAATGATGCACTTACCTTAAAGTACAGCCTACAGACTCCTTATCTTGTTATTCTTGTTTCAATTAAAGTTTTATTTTGCTTTTCTGTTTGTTTATTTGCTTTTTACATACTATTCTTCTATTTTCTCTCCATTTATTTGCTGACGATACTGATTGTTTCTTATATCCTTTTATTTGCGATAAATCCCTTACAAATGTTTGCATCTCTAATGCAAAATGCATCACTCTTTTTCTCACCGGCTGATTTTCGCTGAAGAAAAGGGACCTGGAGCATTAAATGTGAAAATGTTTGAAAACCACCTGAATATATTGCCCTCCTGAATGGTATCAGTGTGCAACAGACAGTACAGCAGCAAAATTGCCACCATATACTGTATTTCGCTTGAGCAGCAGACACATTTACAGTGGATGCACAAGCAGTCACACAGGGTTAGGGTTAGCTCACCGCGAACTGCTCTCAGTTCGTCCATACAGCCAGCCGTTCCTTGGCTGTTGGACCTTCACAGTGATCATCTCTCCCTTAGAGAAGGGCAGCAAGGTCGGGTTGGAGCCACCGGGCTGGTGGGCCACCTTCGCCCTAAAGGTTCTCGCTCCGCTGCCACCTCCCAGTGACTCTCCTGAAGAGCGATAAACGCTTTCCTGGGGAGACGGAGCTGGAGAGATGACAAATTGAACTGTTTGTTACCGCACAAATAACCTCTTAAATGGCAAAGAAGGATCTCTGGTGAAATGATTCATTAAAAAATATAAAAGGGTATGATTTATTTCTTTATCCGTTATGTTTCTGGTATTCATACCTCAGAGAGTAGGCAGACTACTAAGTATCTCACTCTCTGTGTAATTATTTTGCTTGGATGGCAGGGGATGCAATACGCTGAATTACACAAAAAACGGGAGGCAGTGTTATTTACTCTCTAGTGAGGATCATTGTAGTGCTGCAGACAACGAGCGTGGTGCGTGCAATGTTTCACAGGAGCAAAAGTGGAACATTAGTGGAACTTCCACTCAATATTCTAGAGATTGTTTATGGTACCGTTATCTGTTTTTACTCTAGATAAGCAAGGCAAACAATTAGACAGACTTTCTGCAGAGGCAAGTATAAATGAGGAAGTATGTGGAGGGAGAGAAACACAGATAAAAGGCTTAAAGAATGATAAAGCGGGTGGTGAAGGCAAAATGAGCTCAAGGCGGAGGCATTATGGGCTGTGAATGTTACAGACATACTTTGATTCTAAACATAACATGAAATATGTGGCACCGAAATCCTTTTATGATATCGCTGTTGACATGTAGGATTTATCGTCTGTGTTAGGTTAGGTTAGGTTTCCTGCTGTCAGTAAAGTGATATCTTTTCTCAAAATAAATACAGAGTTTTTGAATGGCTCGCAGTAACCACTCACCCCTTGAGGGTATTTTGCCGAGGGCCGGCTCTTCTCTGTTCCTTCTGTACTCCTCCTCCTTCATCCCCATCTGCACAACCCAGAATATACAGCACAGTTCATGCACAAACACAGACAACTTCATCCGAATGCTGTTTGTTGACTTCAGCTCAGCATCCAATACAATCTCTCCCATGAAGCTGACTGGAAAACTTTGCGCTGGGCTTGAGCCCAACACTCTGCAGTTGGATATTAGACATCCTCACAAACAGACCCCAGACAGTTCAGATTGGCAGTCACACCTCCTCTACTTTAGTGCTCAACACCGAAGCTCCCCAGGGCTGTGTGCTCAGCCCCCTCCAGTTCACACTGTACACCCATGACTGCACTCGGTGAGACTGTGTTGATGCTGTTGTTAAGTATGCAGACGACACCACTGTCATTGGCCACGTTACAAACAGCCAAGACAGTTCATACCAGGAGGAAATCAACAATCTTGCATAGTGGTTCACAGAGAACAATCTACTGCTCAACATTGGCAAAAAAAGCTGATGGAGCTGATTGATGATTTTACCAAAAAAAGGAGCTGATGACACCCTGGTCTACATCAGTGGAGCTCAGGTGGAGCAGGTGAACAGTTTTCAGGCTCCTGGGAATCAACGTAAACTTTTTGACCAAGGCAGTTCAGGTGCTGGTTCAGAGCCAGTGCCTACTCTGGAACAAGTTCTTCGCATTTCTACAGCCAAAGAAGTGGCTCTAGTCCAGGGAAACTGGTTCTGGACCGGCACCAACACTTTGTTGGTCTAGAACAAAGAACGACTTACATCAGGGGCTTGGGGCATGGTTATTGAGACCAAGGGCCAACTAAAAACGCTTATGATCATTATTTTTGACATCAGTGAAGTGAGATGTCTGCACAGAGCCCAAAAGATACTAAAAGACAACACCCACCCCAGCCACAGGCTCTTCACCCTGCTGCCATCTGGCAAAAGATACAGAAGTATCTGTTGCTGTACCACCAGACTACAGAGCAGCTTCTTTCTTCTTTTATCTTTTTTTTCTGTTATGTAGCATAAATTGACTAAATTCAGTTTAGTTTTACAACCCTGGTGTTGCAAAATGACAAATAAATGAACCTTTATCTCAAGTAATGTCCTGTATATGATGAGTGACTGTGGAAAGGCAACTCAAATATCTGTCTGAAGTGGCTCACACTCTGTTATAAGCGAGAATAAATCCAACGCCAAACCAAAACAAACACAGGATCCACTTAATCCTCTGATGGTTATTACTGTAGGATGTGGGATCTGTGGGGTTCACTGGCATGTCACCTTGTGATGAGGAACAGACTGAAACTGACTGGGCTTAGCTCTGGGCCGTCTTTGTTGTTTACTCACATCTTAATTGCAGCTTTCATGCAAAGGACCATATGGTGTCAGCTTGTGAATTATCCATGGTGTTAATCCTACTGTTTTAAGATGTGGAGACATCTGGGTTTATTCAGATGATGTATAAGGTTCACATTTTGATTAAAGCCAGTGGTTGAACAGGAGAGATTTATTGCCTTATCACAATCACATATTAATTTCCTTCACGCCAGAAAATAATTTTATCCCGGGCTGCAACTAATGCTGATTCTCATTATGGATTATTCTGCCAAAAAGCAGTGAAAAACAGCTCAATTTCCCTGAGCCCAAAGTGAAGTCTACAAATTTCTTCTTTTGTCCAACTAACAGTCCAAAACACAAAGACTTTTCATTTACTATCAGAAATAACAAAGACAATAAGCAAATCCTCACAGTTAAGAAGCGCAAAGCTGCAAATGACATTTTTGCTTGAAAAGTAGTTAGCAGTTCTTTATATTTCAACCGACTAATCAATTAAATCGTGCAGCTCTCATGTAATCTGTGCTTCTATGTCAGCTACAGGTTTAATCCTCCTCATGCAGCTTCCCTCTAACAGCATCATGTCTCGTGTCAGTGCTGTGATTCATTCTGATGGTTTCAAATCGGATCCAACCAGCAGAGGGCACCCTGGTAACAGAAATATAATGGCAATAATTCACTGGCTTCTGCTGAACACACTGTCTGTGTATGATCCCTTACAGCCAGTTCAATCACATTATGTTCTCTCATCTAATCATCTCGACTTCAGACACCACATTATGAAAGTTTTGACTGGCTCAAATTCTGTTATCCATTTCACAAGATATTTCCCCAAACAGATCTTACAGAGCTTCCCTCAGTCCTTTTCCCTGAAAGCGAATTATATCTCACACCAGCAGCATATTTTTGGGGTTTTGAAAGACTCAAATGCAATCCAGCTCCAGCGCTGTTTGAATAATTCAATACACGCAGCTGATTTCTGTAAACTCTGCCCTGAACTCACAAAGTTTTCCATAGACGGGGGTCGTCTGGCCTGGAGTCCTCTGGTGGCGTTCACCTCGTCCGTCCAGGCATCAGCTCTCTGCTGGAGGGAAACTCCCAGCTGCCACACACACACACACACACACACACACACACACACACACACACACACACATATACAAATATTAAAAAAGGGTCAACAGAGTTGGGGCTTATGTCACACAGCTGCTTATATTAATAATCTTTTGGCAAAAAAAGGCCTCATGTACACAAATATACTGTATGTTCCTTTCTATGAGAGCAGGGACGTAAACGGTCATCCACACGTGATAAACAGTGGCTGGCCTGAGACACAAGTCTGTTTAAACAGGTTAAAGCTTTACAACTGAGAATTAAAAGGTTATGTATGGAAGCTCATTGATGCCATCAAACAATGCTCAAATACAAGAAAAAGTTAAACACTTTGACTTAATATGTCATAACTGACTGACATATTTACTCATACTCATATGTTTTGATGTCATCTATTGGAATGAGCCTGTATTAGATGAGCAGGCTGGTTACAGTCCGACCTGATGAAGATCCAAGCAGGATCCAAATGTTGTCTTTTTTAACCTGTTAAGCCCGAGCTGAGAGCCCAACTTGGTAACATGTGAGTGAAATATATAGTTTGGTACCTGAGAAGTTTTAAATAGCACAGATGGTGCCCAAATACTCAGATGGTACTAAAACCTCTCTAATTTTGACCTGATTGACTTTACTAGCATAAAAGTTGGCAGAGGTGATGTTCAGATGTTTAGCTTTGGTTTGCTAGAGATATTTTAAGGGTGGAAATAAAATCTTTCATTCATGCTGTGTGCCAACTTCATTTACTCAGACCCGGTGACATATATACTTATACTTACACATCTGAATGCATCTTATGACACCTTGATTATTCAAATAGACCTTGTAGCTGCAGAGATAAACTCTCCGCATGTCATTTTCGAAAAACAGAGGTCAGTTCTTAACAGGTTAAACTTCTGTGGTATGGTGTGAGTGTGCAGGCACGCCCCTCTTTTTTAATAAGCCCTGTATTTACATAGTTATCTAGAGTAGATTTATTTAAGATCAAGTTAACTATTAAAAGGGAAAACTTTTTTCAGAGAGGCAAATATCTTTGTCGTGGCTGCTTTTTAGCCCGTGAGCGCAGAGTTAAACAAACATGTCAGATCCGTCCTTAACTACACGTCCAGTCTCAAAGGGCTTTGTGACTGCCTCATATGAAAACAGTAAAATGTTCAGTTGTGATGGTACAGTGGTGTGATAAAAGGTGAGCAGAAAGTCCAGAGTTCAAACAGACAGCCTGTAAATGAGACATCAGTTCTGCAGAGAAACTGTGTTGCTGATCTGTGTTTGACCCTCATTATAAAGGAGGGGAACTCCTCTACAGGGGCTGATAAAGTCATAATCATCACACATTACTGTGAATAAGCTGTTAGAGTCCTTCTGACACTTATTGCAGTAAGAGTGGTAAGAACACAAACCTGACCCATTTGGCACCTGTAGACAATAAAATATTAAATGTACAATTGCTATCTGAGGTGAGCTGTATACCTTATTCATGAGCTTGGCGATGGATTGTATCAGACCACAGTGTTTCTCAGCCAGGAAGCGGTGTCGTCTCTCCTCCTCCTTCAGAGCCTCGTCGTGGCTCCTCCTGAGGAACTGCACATACTCGCTGCTGTCCTGAGGACACACATATTTAACAGCGCACATTTACATATTTTACACGACACACTCGTGCACATGGTGCTGAATTTTCCCTCAGGGTGCAGAAACTCGTACCTGGTTGGCTCCTCTCCTCAGCTGCCTATCCAGAGCTGTCGCCTGGCTGTGGACCTCCATCTCGTAGCGCCTCCTGCTGCCCTGTACGACACACGATTCATGTCACGTCTTTTCCGTTCTTTCTAATGGCTTCTTCAGTTTTAATGACAGATTATTACTTCTTTATCATCTGCGAGGTAAGTGAGCTATTTATCAAGATATTAATTAATCAGATAACTCACTCCATAACTATTCTCATGATGCCCGGCAGTTATTCATTTTCCTATAATTACGAGATAACAGCTTGTCACTCTGTAAGAGCCCTCTCTTGACCTTGTGGTGCCCCTGCTCTGGGGCTCACTCACTGATATGTAATCTTTGTCCAGTCTAATGTTATTGTCCATCTCCTGAAGAACCTCCACACTGAACGAGCGGAACTGGAGAGAGACACACAACATCATGTCAAACACAGGGATAACACACTCATACACAAGAGCTGTTTTAGGTGTAGTGATGATGTCACTTACGAGTCCTTCCAGCTCCAAGGAGAGTCTTCTTTGGCTCTCAGAGATCTGAATCAGGACATCTCCTGCACAGGAAAAAAGCACGACATGTTTCATTATAATCACTTAATGTATTACTGGAAAACAATAAAATGACATCATGCAGCATCATATAACCTTCTCCTTTTGTTGATTTCTATGTACTCATTAACCAATGATCTTAACAGGAATGGAAACCTGTGACTTCATCTCTTCAGCATCTCTTCCTCTAAAGTCTCACTCAGGGTGGGAAGTTCAGATGCTGGGATAATGTTTTGCTGCTGTTTTCTGCGTCGCAAGTCGTATAAACGTAGACAAATTGTTATCATTTCACTGCTCCCCGATTGATCAGCAACAAAATAGATGATTGATATTGAAAATCTGGAGTAACATCGGGCCATATTTCAAGGTAAAAAAAAAGATATTTGATAACCTATTAGCTAATATTAGCATTCAACCACTTCCTAGCTAACATTACTGTTTGATTACATCCAGTGTATATCGCTTCCATGTGTCCAAGATGTGTGTTGTTCCCTGTCCTATTGTACTGTGTGACACTGTCAAACAAGTAATTTTAGCTAGGAAGTGGTTGAATGCTAACATTAGCTGTCGTCTAAAGGAAGCTAACAGGTTATCAAATATGTTGTTTTACCTTGAAATAAGTTGTTAGTTAAGTTTCTAATCAATCAGAAAATTACAACAATTTGTTCAATGATTATTGAAATGTTGCTATTAATAGTTACAAATATTGGAAGTTGGTTCATTGAGATACGCAGTTAGTGGCGCTAATGCTCCAGTCAGGTGCCATTATACCATTTGCAGAAGATAGGGTCTCAGCAAGATGATATAAAAGAAAGACCACCAGTCAAACCTCAAATGATGTGAAAAAATGATGAACATTGATGATTATTTGATGAACGTTACACTCCTGATGTTTTTGTCTGCATAAAAATTCTGTTTTAGCTCCGCCTTGTTGCACTTATCTTGCACTGCTCTTATCGATTCCAAGAGTAAAAACAAAAAACACATTTTGAGGGTTTTTCTTTTAAAGTCTAAGCATTTCCTGATTGCATGAAAGTAGGTGAATGGAAATACACTTCTTGTTAAATTAATCCTTTTGTCAGATTAACTGTTTATCTCCTTTTCAAATTCTTTTCTCATTAGGATTTCATCTGAGTCAGAGAGCTCAGTACAAGTTTCCCTGAAAGATAATTACCCATCAGCGTTGGAAGCAGGCTGAGGGTAGAGGACGCCAAAAGACTGAACAGACTGATCCGCAATGCCAGTGACGTTGTGGGAGTGGAGCTGGACTCTCTGACGGTGGTGTCAGAGAGGAGGATGCTGTCCAAGTTACATGTCAACTTGGACAATGGCTCCCATCCACTCCATGACGTGGTGGTCAGCCACAGGAGTACATTCAGCACTAGGTTGATCCCACCAAGACGCACCACAGAGCGCCACAGGAAATCATCCCTGCCTGTGACCATCAAACTGTTCAACTCCTCGCTCTGAGTGTCTGACACTCTGAGTCAATAGGAGGACTCTGGACGCTTTGTTTCTCTCTAATGTGCAATAATTAAGACAATGTGCAATAACCCATATATTTTCAACTGTAGCATTATTTATTACACTGTATATATGGATATATTCTAGTAGAATGTACATTTCTTGTATTTTTGTTCTGTTTTTTGTTGTTCTTGCTTATATATAGTTTTTATTCTTCTGCATATTTCTGGGACTTTGAATAGGAGCAGCTGTAACGCAAGCAATTTCCCCTCAGTTATCAATAAAGTATTTATGATTCTGATTCTGATTGACTTTTTGTCTTTAATCATGCCATTGTACCAACTACACAGGTGTTTGCTGTAAGCTAGCTAACAACAAACGGACCAAACATTTGAGGGACTGTGCCTGTGTTTCTGCTCAGCTTCTGACTCAACTCAGGACTCACCAGAAACTCAGGTTCTTTCTGTTACCGTCCACCAGTTTACAGAGTTTACACAGTCTGATCGGGTTTGTTTTTGTGATTTTGTTTGCTGCTAATCAAGCCAGCCACTATGCTAGCTCTGATGTGTAAATCTGTTGACATTTTAGGGCTAACAGTTAAATATTTTATTGTTTCATTTGTACTCTGGACTCTGATATGTGAAGCTGTGTTTACTGGAGAATCTACTGTGCTGTACTTTCTTCAGGGATTCATTGTTAATCTTTCATCTGTGATGTTTCTTCCTGACATGAGGCACAGCTAATTTTGCAGCTAATCACTTTTATAAATCCAGTTTCATTATCAGGCCACTGTGCAAATTCATCTTTACAATAACCTTTGAAATGTTGACGTTAATGACCGATAATGATGAGTCTGGAGTCTCATTATTTTCTTTGAAGGGATCATTGAATTATTGGCCAAATGGTATTTTAGGCCAACTGCTGTCTTCTACCTTTAATAAAAGTGCATTTAGCTTTCAATAACCTGCATTGTGAGGGATCTAAACATTTGATAAAAGCACAAAACGACCCCCAAAGCAGTTTAACCATCAGGATTCACCACGCCATGACATCATATTCTGAAAACGTTGCACTCGTTTAGTTTGACTTGACACCGTGCTTGAAATGCATGCTGGGATTCATTTCCTCACAGCGTGAGTACACTAATGATCCAGTTTGGACAATATCTTCAACTCCAGCTACCAAACTGAACACGACTCCCTTTCAGAGTGGCTGGGTTAAGTGAGCGGAGCACGGCCCGCTGCCTGTCATCGTTTATTATTCATGATGTCTGCTCGCATCTGATACCCAACTCTGCCAACACTCTTGGCTTGAGCTCATATAAAAACAGACTCAAACGAACACTGTGCTGCAATCTGACTTTGAAGCTGCCTCTTGACATGAGCAGAAATCTAATAAGACGGTTCTGCCTCATTCTCGAGCCCAACACAAATGTTATCTGAGTCTGAGCTACAAGTCTTGATGAGCTGTGGATGTTACACCATAAAATACATTCATTCAATAATGTATCACAGTATGTCTTACAAACCTGTACATCAAAGAGTACACTAATGACGCACACCTACACGTTCCACATGCTCTTGGTATTTGTGAAAGGGGTAATAAAGCGCTGCCTGAGGGCAAACTTTGGTCTTCGCCACACAGAAGAACACTGTTTAATTAGCCAAAAGACAAAACACTGCCTGAATTGTAGATATGGAAATAACCTCATTGTGTTTCCACTTAGTAATCACGACATCGCACGAGCCAGCTGACTGTGCATGTGTTCATACATACCCAGGGAGCGTGAGGACACGGTGTGGGAAGCCTTCTCTCCGATCCTTGAAAGTGCACTGAAGTAGGCCTCGCTTGTTACAGCGAGAGCTAAAACACACACAAGCACAACAGTTATTTGAAATGCAAATTGATTTGGCACAATTAATTTCCCCAGATTACAAGTACAGAGGCAGGTAAACAGAGTGATTAATTACAACAGCGGAAATGGAATGGAAACGATTCAATAATTCAAATTACAACACACGCAAATGTCTCTCTGCAATCATTTGGAAATATGTTTACTTGGATAACAGCTGCATAAAATCACAGTGTAATCACATTCTTCTTGATAAGCAATCACCATAAAGTCCCTCTTCACTCTCAATTATAACAGTGCATTTTGCCTGCTGTTGATATTGGTTTTGTTTTTATAATGTCAACGGCAAAATGCAGTACAGTATCTAGTCAAAAGATTAAGACTAGAATCTGACCTACTCACATCTTTTTTAACACACAAAACTTTTAAACAGGTTCTATGCTAAAATATGTAGGAACTTAGATGAATTAATCACTTTTTATTGGCCTCTTTGACGTCACAGAAATGTATAATTAAAAAAGCAGTACGTTGAATTTGCAACAAAACTACCACCCAAACAGTAAATGCTGAACCTCCCCACTGAGCAGGCAACGTCTGTGGACGTCCAAAACAGGTTGATATCATGTCCGTCGGGCCAGGCCATGATCTGGACGTCCACGGACAGCCAGAATTAGTCGACAAACTACATATAAACGTCTATACAATGTCCAGAAAAGACGTATAAAGAGCTCACACGTGTCCTTAACGACTCTGTAAGGTCACTCCCACACGATGTTTAAAAGCCTGCAACTCTTCCAGTTAATTAGAAGTGAAGAAGCCTCTTGGATGAGAGCTGGAACGTCTTCAACAAACTGAAACACGTCCAGTTGCCTACGATACAGCACTTAGAACTACCATGACCCGGATGACTGAGAACCGTCATCAACATAAAATCTGAATAGTGGCAGAGCCATGGTTAGCCTCAGCTCAAACTTAATTGACTTACTTTTCCCACATAGCTGTTCCCTGTACTTGAATCGTAGTAGTTTGTTGACCAGCATGAACAAGGTAGCAGCTAAATCCGATCCAATCACAACTCGACACTTTAGCTGGGGGTTGCCTGGGGTTTTTGTTTTTATTTGAGTGAGCTTTAGCTGCATTTTCAGCAGTAAAAAAAGGAGACAACGTTGCCTTGTTTTTGTCAAGATGGGGCTACAACCAATGCTAACCAATCAAACACACACTCCCCGAGGCTGTGAGACTATGGATTTCACTGACAAACACATAGCTCTTTAAAAACATTGAATAGGGGCGGTATGGGCAGCATCCACTGCTTCTTCATTTATAAGGAGAAGCTGCATCAGTAGAATCTAAATGGACTCTTAAGTCCGATCAGTTCTTGGTCTTGACCTCATTAACGTGGTGAAGTCGCGGCTCCACAGAGCACGCAGGAGGAATTTAAAGTCTCAGTGCAGGTGGCAACCAGAGACATCATCATCTGTATTTTATTGTCTGCAGGGCTTTTGGTGCAGCGGTGCGACTGTGAATCAGTTGTTGATGACGTCGCATAAGTGCTTGTGCATATATTAAACAAGCACCTACAGTGTAATGTAATATAAAGGGCTCACCATGTGAAACTGCTTCTGTGGCTGAATTTCATTTCCATCTCAGCACTTTAAAGGCCGCTCACACCGAACGCATCGCGCAGGGATTAGAGGTGATTACGAGGAGGATAATTAAGACATCAAATGTAGACTGTAGGTTCAGATTCAAATTAAAAGTTTAATCCATGCTCTGAAATGACCTCTTCTCACAGAAGCACATTCAAAAATAAAGCAAAGAAATGAATTAAAAAACATGAGGCCCAGACTGTTTTCAATATCCTAAATCCCTGCCTCAGTCGTTGGAAATCAAATATCTTTCTGGGCCGTTGTTTGTCTGTTCTCAATGTACTCATAACTTCTGCAGGCTTTTACGGGCCCATTATCAAGGCTCTAACTGCACCAGGAAGGTTTTCCCAAAGCGCTTGGACTTTGGAATTAGGTGGAGTGAAATAGACAGCTCCCATATCCTGTGTACCGCCATTATAGTTTGTTTAGTTTATAGCACTTATAAAGGAAGGTGTGTGAATTTCAGAAGTGAGAAATTGTCATCAGCGGATTGTCTTTCTTTTTTTGTTTCTTTCTTTATGTCTTACCTTGGAAAGCCTGCATATAGCTGCTACCAAGTAAAACCAGTTTCTGTAGGCTCGGGTTGAAGTCATCCATCAAGTCCTGTTTGGGAAACACACACACACACAGACACATATTTGAAAGTCAGACAAACTTTTAGACCCACCTTAAGGAGAATCAATAAAACTTATTTAATTCAATCTGTATTTATGAGCACAAACTCTCCCGCCCAACGCTGGAGCACAGACAGCCTCAGACTCAAATCTCTGGTGTTACCAAGCAAAGGAAACACTCCTTGAATTCAAAACTGACTGTGTGGATTCACATCATGTCTGCTCGCCAGAAACGATATGCAAGTTTGTCGTCTAATTTGAGCCACTACCCCACACACAGTACCTGTTACCTACCGAGTAAATCCCCAAGGTGGAGCGATGCAGCTGATCACTATTCATCCCCGACATGTTTATATCCATAACAGTGCAACTGTCACTGAAACCTTGACAGGGTCTGCAGCTTTTTTATCATCCAGCAACTGTGCCAAAGCCTCTGTGAGAAAGGAGAGTTAATCGTATTGAAGCTGACGTGTAGTTGAGAGGGAGCAGCAGCTCAGTGTGCTGGTAATCGACACCGCTGTGGCCTGAGAGAGACCAGAGTAAATAATTAAACATGGCTCAACCATAAAACACACTGACAGATGCTGTAAACCTTGACTGTCTGGGCGTGTGCGTGTGTGTTTGTGCCACATTGTGTGTTTTATTCAAGACGACAACAGAGATCTCTTTTAACTCTCTAATGTACAGTAAATATAATGTAATATTTATATATGTTACAGTTTATATACAGTTTATTAGCTGCTTAGGAACGCTAATAAAAGCCTTGTGAGTTTAATTGTTTATTACAAATGCATTTCTTGAGTTTAACTGAAACTGTCAGTAGAAACTTTTTTGCTTTAAAGGTGTTATTGATAACACTCACTCACATTGCATTGATGTTAAAAGGCCGCTGTTGTTCGAATCATCTCCCCCCTCAAGTGGTTGCCAGTTTGTGCACTGGCTAACGTTGCTAAAGCTAGCTAGCTAACACTGACATCACAAGAGCTAGCTAACTCTAACGTTGCTAGGGCTAGCTAACGCCATCGTCGCCAACGCCACCTAACGTAAATGTTGCTAATGCTAGCTAGCTAACTTTAGAGCAGTACATCATGCTGGGCCCATTCGGTTTAAAATCAGCTATTTTTTGTTGGTTTATTCAGATTAAAACATACATTATTGTGCATTTATTAGCTGTTAACTGAATTTAAGCTATTAACGGTTAACTTTGCTTTTTGCATCTACGAGATTTAAAGCTTATTAACTGTTTTTTTTAAGATTAGAGGACATGCTGCTCTTGGCCTGTTATAACTACACAAATACTATAAACTCATAAGGTATTTATTAATGCTATATTGGGTTGCAGACGTTACTTAAACAGGAGTAAAGCGATTATATGTTGGAGACCATTTTCCGGTTTTGATGCACCTTTCAGCATTTACAGCAACAGGATGATTTAAGTTTATGGTTCTGCTGTATCGTAAGGAAGTCGTTTCTCGGTGCAAAGGTGTGACTCACAGATTAGATGTAACAAATAGTTGCTAGACTTTGTCTCAGAGGTATTAACCACTGTATATCAGGTTTCGGATGCAAATATACGCTGTATCGTAGGCAACTGGACTTGTTTCAGTTTCTTGAACACGTTTCACTTCTCATCCAAGAGGCTCCTTCAGTTCTAACTAACTGGAGGGGAGTTGCAGGCTTTTATCACTCACCTACAATGAAGTACTGAGTTCCCTCCCCAGACAGCTTAACAACCATTCACACCTGGGCTCACCTAGCCCTAGCAACGCACATGAAGGCCAGTTGGGTCAAGGACCCTCAAGTGGCCCCAACGACTCTGTAAACATATCACGTCTTCAGGAAGCTGAACACGTCCAGTTGCCTACAATACAGCACTTAGAACTACCTGAGAACCTTCGTCAACAATACTGTAGAGTCACTTCATTGTTGGTTTGGGTCTTTTCATGGCATTTAATCACTAAAAATATAGAATATCACCAGTCTTATCATTTCATATCAGTTCTGCACCCAAAGGTGGGTCACAGAGAAATCTGGAGTGTGTCCAACTGATTCTGAACAACGTGTTTTATAGCAAAATATTCATTAGTATTTATGTTGTCGTCACTTAAATGCCTGAAAATAATCTGCACAGGTCGTCATGGAGTTAACAATAATTCTGAGGAAAGCGAAAGTGAAAAAGGTGTCTTCTAAGCACATGGAAATGAAAAGCGATTGAAACCAGTGTCAGTTTGTTGCACTATCTGTGTTAAAAAGAAAGAATATTGTCTCTTTGTGAATGATGTCCTTGAATGAGCTTTTTTCTCTCCCTTGTGTGTTTCTGTCCTCTTTCTGAGAGGTTATTTGCAGTTGCTTCACGTCTTCGTAGAAACTTATTCTTCATATATCTGAACAATCCACATGATACCGTCGTTCTGTTTTTCCATATCATAATTCTACCATTGTTACTTCAGGTTACTCTGGTACACATTACTTTTATCACATTTCAGTCCATCCTGTGAGAGAGATCAATCCTCTGTTGCTCCTTCAGGGATTTCTTTCTCTTTTTCCCCCTGTTAAAGGTGCAATATGTAAGAATATATGTAAGAATATATGTAAGAATATATGTAAGAATCGACCACCTGTTGAATTCATGCTCAAAAAACAAATAGGGTGCAGCGTATCACCAGAGTAACTGCTAATTCCTCATTCAAATGGAGGAGCTAAAGATGTGAGTGTGTCATGTTGTGCAGATTGTAAACTGACTACTAAATATGAGCATATTTTAAAATCTGATTTACTCAACCCCAATCCTTTAATACTGTAATATCACTAATATTCCTTGGTTTTGATTGGTTAATGTAGAATTAAGTGGTCATATGTGCTAAAAATCCCTTAATCCTGATACTTTAATCACCTTAGATGTTAAAATCCTACTTGCACAGACTGAACAAGGCAAAAAAGAAGCATGAAATACCCCAAAAAAAGGAGCTCTGACGTGTTATATCAAAAACTGCCATGAGTGAAGGGAAAGTTATTGATTTCTTTTCTTTGCTTCAGCCATCATATTTTGGCAGCGGGCCTGGCACCCGACCCCCTGTTGCCGAGCTGAACTGCACACTCTTGTGAGCTGCACTCGACTCACACCTGATGGATTTATTATCAAACTGTGCATTTTTCTTTGCTCTGACACGTCCGAGTCAGTGAACTCACCGTGAACTCCCAGGAGAGTGGAGTGTGGTCCGTGTGGACGGTGATTTATTCCCCGTGTGAATGCATGTAAGACACTGTAGGGTGGTGTGGTGAGGGCAATGATTGTATTTCAGTCTAATCGATGCATGTATGCGAGGCAGGAAATAACAAAATAGACTGTGAAACCTCTGAAGTCCCAGATTAATTGTTTATAGATGAATAGATAACAGAGAGAGAGAGAGAGAGAGAGAGAGAGAGAGAGAGAGAGAGAGAGAGAGGGAGCCTTGAACACTAGATGGCACCATTAACTAACTGGAGACATGACTGGAATTTTAAACAGCTTCATAACACACACCTATTTTAATCTCTTCTTGCTCCCTCTTTTCTTCTTTTCTTTGCTTTTAATACAATTCTGCCAGCTCTGGGTCAGTATATCAGGTGTGAGGACAAACATCCCCACTGCATGCCTTCACCTTCTTACACAAGAAGCTTATATATATATATGTTTAGTGCAACATAGTGAGCATTATTGATTGTAAAATATTATTCGATCACAGACAGAGCTGGAAGGAGTCAGATCCTTTAATTTAGTAAAAATAGTGAAAAAAAATACTGCATTTCAGGTAAAAGTCATGCATTCAAAAGCTAGTAGAAGTACAACAATATTATTAATAGAAGTAGAAGGATTTATTATGCAGCATATGTGGTGGGGCATTAGCACACAGGAAGTCTTGATACATTTTTACCCTAGAGGACATTTATCATGTTTTATCTACCTCAGGGGCATCCAAGAGGGCACTTTAGAGGCTTTTTTTCGAGAATGGGCCACAAGTGGTAGCAAGTAAACAATAACTACTAAACCCAAAATTAAAAAACATATTTTTCCTCTTACCTGTGGTGCTATTTATCCATCTAGATTGTTTTTGTGTGAGCTGCAGAGTTTTGGAGATATCAGCCATCATGACCTTGTTACTCAAGATAATCCACAGACCTTGTTGTGAGCAGTTTCATGTAGTAACTCGAGACTCGTGGTCATGATATAGCTGAATTTAAAGCATAACGTGTCCTCCGCGGCAGAGCTGCAACATTAGCAAACTAAGTCTCCCTCTACCTGCTGATATGGTTAACAGGAAAAGAAAATTGTTATAAATAAAATAGTTCCAACATGAAAATGCTCACAACAAAGTCTGTGGATTACACTGAGTCATGACTTCTGGTAAGAGACAGTGCTGTTGAGTTTTTTTTGGTGCTTTGAGCCCCACAATGCAATCTAGTTCCATTATATTCAAGAGAAGGCAGACGTCTCTACAGCTGATATCTCCCAAACTCAGCAACTCACACCAAAACAATCTAGATGGATGAATAGCACAACAGGTAAGAGGAAAAACATGAAGGTTATTTTTGATTTGGGGTTGAACTGTCCCTTTAACTATATACTGTTAATCTGTAACAATTTATCATACGCTATTAACTGATCACATACAATCATACAATGTACAGTGTAGCAGCCAACATACGGCACCCAGGGACCATCTCCAGATCTTAGCTAGTTCTCTGGTCAACTTTCCACTGCTGCAGGCCATGTGCAGCTCTTTGATATATTTCTCCTGTCACAGTGGACCTTTAAACTGTCTATTAGAGGGGCTCTGTGTTTGTTTATGTTAGCGGACTCCATTTCTAAGCTAACGTTAGCTACTGTTGCTCTATGTTAGCGGAGCAGAGAGAGGTACTGAGACGAGGCACTGGATAACATACGGGGAAGGACTCATCTTCATGTCACGTTACAATCCACTCACATATGGGCAACAAATAACTGATTTAAGGTGAAATATATACGAACTTTAGCTGAAAATGTTCAAAAATGTTCAAAAATAAATAGCAATTTTGACATTATGATGTCTATGTACTATGTTGCAGTGATGTCTACGGAAGTTAGCATGCTAACCAGCTAGCCCCGGCCCATCCTGGTCCAAAGCTACCCTCCAGCCCCGGGTCCCAGTCCGAACCGCTAGCTGCACTGAGCTAACCAGCTAAGGGCTGCTACAGTTAGCAGCAGTTAGTGGATACTCTGGTGATATGCTGCCCCCTGTATGTTTTGAGTATGAATTTGACGAGGTGGCAAATTCTTATGTATTGCACCTTTAATTTGTGTAAATGGCTACAAATTGTGATGTAGAGGCCCTTTAAATATTACAGAACAAGGAAAAACAACAGTAATAAACAAAACAATTATCCTAAAGAGCTTGAAATGAGGCATTATCACGCATTTGTTTTCACTCAGCTTTGTTTAAAAGGATTACTTTCACTGCCACATTTCATCTGTTTCACAGCTCAGTAAAGAGGTAACATCAACCCACAAAGAAAAGTACATTTGTTGGTGGGAGAAGCAAAATCTTTAGACTTTCAAGTAACTGAGCAGCTCTCACCAAATCCCCCAGCACAGATTATAGTTAAATCCTGTGGAAAAATCGCCTTAAGGAATATGAAACATTCTCAACAAAGGAAAACCTCAGAGCTCAGAACACACATAAAGGTCAAGGGTGACTAGGATGATAAACTGAACTCAGACTCGAAGGCCACGGAGGCTTTTATGGACACATCGGCAGTACATCTCGATCATTAACTGTGCAGCAGTGTCCAGAATACTTCACCCAGACTGCCCTTCTTTCAGTGCACCTGCACACATTTTATCATCGCTCACTCACTTCACTGTGCGTGGACTGACTGTGCTGCGGGGTTGAACAATTTAGCTCCAATCAGCCAAAGAAAACAGAACTCATACTTGAATCCCCAAATGCATTCATGTACAGAGGCGGTGTTTACACTTTCATCATCCGAAAGTATTAAAATAAAAACCATTTAAAGCTGCAAGCATTCTCCAATCAACATTAGGTAGCGATATAACCCACTCTGCTGCTGCAAAGCTATTTACAGCCAAGAAATTACACCAGTGACTTCAAGTGTAGAGGCTGAATACAAATGTGTGCAGCTCAGACGTTTCTCCTTTTGTTTTTGTATTTACTTTTCCCAGCCATCTCTCCAGGAGTACTTACCGACCTGCTTTATTATTCCAGTGGTCGGCTGAAGACTGAGAGCTATTTTGTGCTGCAGACATGCCAGATGTCTCGTGCTGTTTCCCCTCAGCTGTCTCATACTGGAGCTTTCAGCGGCTGCGACTTTGAGAGGTCTTAGTTTAAATCCCCCTTAATACTTGTGTGAGAATGCACATCACACACTAATTTAATACACACAGCGGAGAGTTTCTCACACCTGTCTTCGTCTCCGGGTGTTTTGATCATGTAAATACGCATTACGCTCAGATTAAAGGTGCACTATGTAGTTTTTTTGGAGAAGAAATTCAAATTCAGTGTTTTAAAGGTGCACTATGTAGCTTTTCAAGCTGCTCTCGGAGGAAAATAAGGTCCCCACAATACTGTTTGAAGCTAGAAAGGTGGCAGGGTCCGCCACATGTAAACAAAGTGAAACAGTATGAAACTGTGTTGTCCTTTAAGGTCAGTTTGTTTATTCAGTCATGAAAACAAAGAGAGTTTGTTTATTTAGTTTGTTTAGGCATAAAAAACAACAGTTCCCCTCTTCAAAACTACATAGTGCTCCTTTAACATGCATCATTACTGGCGAGCCTGGTTTAATGAAACCCGCTAATAGCACCAGGTCTGTATCATGCTCTGCAAACCCCCACCAGAGCCATCATTCTGTCATCTCTGCTGCCGTAGAGCCGGTCCATAGGGAGCCTTGAGGCTGACTTATGGCTGCCCGCACAACACATTACAGTAGGCGCTGAGCAAGAAATTATTAAGCCTCGGGGAGGGAAAAACTCATTTGCAGACTGTTATGCATGCAGCAAAGATCTTCAAGGAAAGCCTGGGAATAAAGACCCTTTACTGTGAGGCTACCTGCCTTTTTCAGCACATGTTGCACCATCCTCGTGACTGAGGATGGGATTTTTATGCAGCATTTTTTATTTTTCAGCTGCTGTCCACAAGCACAGATGACTGTTTAAACACTGCAGGGAAAGTTAACTGTAGGCGACAGGAGGGAGACAAAATGTACAAAAAGTGCTTCATTATCAGACTGCATGGAGGGAGCAGCTCTCCACCTCTTCTCTCCCTCTCTCCTCCTCTCTCCTCCTCACTCTGCTGCTTCAGTGTTAACAGGCTGGGTTCTGCCTGATGGGGAGGACATGCGCGCTGAACAGGAGGAGGAGGTGGAGCAGAGAAGCTGGCTGCTCCTGGTGTGTTGACTCCATGATCACTCAATTATGGTGCGGAACTCTCCTCTTGTAATCGCCTCTTCTTGTGGGAAAGAGTCAAACTGAGGAGGTGGAGAGTTTTTTCTTCTTCTTCTTCTTCTTTTACATGCGTGAAAATAATTGGACACTTTTGTTGTTTTGCAGCTTTTTAGTTTCTTCTCATCTGAGTGTTATCAGCTGTTAGATTTTTCTAATAATCGATCGCCCCCGCCGCCAACCTGAAGTTCATTGTTATCATCTTGGCCGCCGGGATGGTGGCCTTCATCGGAGCGGTTATCTGCATCATCGCGGCAGTCCACACCGGATCCTCCAGGGCTGCCGCCGCGCAACAGCAGCCAGCGACCGACAACCACTCGCTGTACCCGGACGCGGCGGCGCAGACCCCCGCTTCAAGGGGCTCCGTGGCCCGGGCCGGATCTCTGGGCGCTCTCCATGGTTCTGAAACGCCCGATTCAGAAGCACCAACCTTCAACATCGGGCTCGGCGGGCTGGACGGGGTCACTGGACTCACCGGGCACGACCCATCCGTCAGCCGGCTCATCTGCACGCCGATCCCCGCCGGGGAGTGCAACCCGAAAAACTTTCAGCAACAAGCGGAGGACCCGTCGCTGTACGCGGGGGAGGACTGGGGCTACCTCCGCACCACCGCGGAGGAGCTCCGGCAGACGGTCCTGCAGCAGAAGGACCAGATCTTAACGGACCAGCGGACCATCAGGGAGCTGACGGGGAAACTAACCGAGTGCGAGAAGGGGCTGGACGGCAGGAGCAGCGGCGCGGACAGACGCGGGGGCGCAGCGGGGCTGCTGGGGGGCAAGAGCGCGGGAGAGGAGACGCACCTGGAGCGGATCATGGTGCGGGACAGCCCGGCTTCGACAACCGACAGTGTCCACCTGCTCACCGTGCGGGCTGTGGATGAGCTGGAGCAGGCGATCACCCAGCTCAAAGACCGCATCGAGAAACTGGAGGTATGTAGAGAAAGAAAACCAGACATGAGGAGGAATCTCTGGTCCCACATGATAAGATTTTAAAGGAATAAAGAAGAATCTCCCTGTTGAAGAAAGATGTTCATGTTCTGATAGAAAGCTTTTAATATTAAAGGTGCACCATGTAGTTTCATACTGTTTTCCTTTATACTTGTGGCGGACCCTGCCACCTTTCCAGCTTCAAACAGTGTTCTGGGGACCTTATTTTCAGTCATGGAGTTTGTATTATTACCTCATTAATAATGTAAATATTCAAATTATTCTACAAAACTACACAGTGCCCCTTTAATGTGCTATAACCTCCACTCCAGCTGCACTTTGCTGTTAAAAAGTCATGTTCAGAGTCGACATTAACGGCTATATTCGTCTCTTTTCTTACTCGATAGTCCCTTTTAGGTTTTCTGAGCACGCATGAGTGCTTTATGGAAGCAAGGCTGTTCAATTTTGAATGAGAACAAGTGAGTTATCCAAAAGGCTTTATGTGTGGTATCAGATTTTGGCAGCCAGATACCCATTTTTGTCAACAACAACATCAGCTGAAGCCATTCACTCATTTGCAAGCATTAAAAAAAGAGAAAAGCTTCCACACATGGCTGCTTTGTCTGCATTCTTGCACTCTAATCAATTACAGGGATCACATGATACGATCTGGAAATGATATTGCAGCTAACAGCCGATAAAATCAACATTTAGAGGTTTTGCATAATCAAAAACCCGTCATCTGTTCGTCCCTGGCTGAGGCGGCTAATTTATCATGCCAGGGAAACAGATTGAGAAATTAGGGTGGAAAAGAAAAGAGAGCGATGGAAAGAGAAACAGTGAAGGGGGGAGGAGAGGGGGGGAGGGAGAGAGGAGATGAGGATAAAGATAAAGTGAGGAGGGGGTGATAAAGGAGGAGGAGGAGGAGGAGGAGGGACGATAGAGCAGAGTAACATGAAACATGCCCTTTTCTGACCAGACTCCGATGATGTACAACCTCATTTTAGGCTGAAGCAATCCCATCCATAATTTATGAGTCGCCTATATTTGTTGAAAGCAGAGTAAATGTGCTTCTCTGCAGTATAGCGCTCGTCACTCTGCTTTAGTTTATGTAGGACATGTCAGTGTGGGTCATTTTCTTTGAGGATTATGCACTCTCTCTTTGTCTCCTCTCCATATCGACACTGTCAGATAAAAAAGCGGCTCTTTTCAGGAACCATGTGTGCTCACGTTTTCCTCTGACAGAATAAGATCCGAGTTGGATTTCACAGGTTTTCAGGGTGACATAATACTGGAGCTGTTGTTTCTCACCCCCACTCTCTTTCTTTTACCATCCAAGTCACGTTTCTGTGTACAGCAGGTACTTGGCCTATTTCACAGTGTGGTGTTTACATCAGATCCTCTGCGCTGGTGAATCTACAAGAAGAGCACCCATCAGGGAATACTAGTCAGGTCAAATAACTGTGTTAAATTCATAACCCTCACAGCTTTCATGACTACACTCCAGCAGCTATTGATAGCACTCGCTAGATGTCCATGTTTGCTTCTAGATTCAGAAATCCTATAGCGCCAACCCTTCTTCACATGTCAGAGGAGAAAAAATGTCTAGGACAGGCTGCATTTGTGCAAATGTGCTGGTTTTCCATTTGCCTCCCAGTACCACGGGCTCCAATAGCAGTTTCAGCCGTGATTTTCCTGCAGCATCAGTAGATTTCCATCATAACCAGAGGATCAATGGTAGTAAGAGCTACGTAATATCGTGCTGATCCAGCTGCAGTGTGTTGATCCTTCGCTCTGTGCTTTATCTTCAGTACAGGCTGTGCTGGAAATGAGTGTGAGGAACAAATGTCTTCGAGCTCAGTGGCACAGGGTCCTTAAGTGGGTCCCCAGCGAAAGGAGGAAGATAATATTTTAACTTTAATCACATTTTGAAGTTGGCTTTTTTGATTGATTGCAATTTAATGTGAAAGTATCTTACATATTGATTGTCTATGAAGTTTTTTTGTGTCATATTTAATTAAAAATGCATTATTTGGCCACCTGTCAAATTCATACTCAAAACCAATAGGAAGCAGCATAGCACCAGAGTAAACTGCTACTAACTGTAGCTGCCCTTAGGTAGTTACCTCAGTTAGCCGTGCAGTTATACTCCGATGTTATTGTTTCAGACAACGGTATCTACTATGGAGATCTTTGACATGAACATGTTTGGAAACCCCGGCTCTAATCTTTACTATGTGGCTAATTTCCTGTTGAACTATTATGAAATTTTGATTGATCAAATGAAAGAACAGATGCTCTTGTTTTCATGCAGCATTGCATGAAAACAAGCTCATATTGATAATGCTAACATGCTGATGTTTAGCAGTTAAGCAGGTATTGTTGACAATGTTCTCCATCTAAGTAAAATGTGACAGCATGCTAACATTCACTGAATAATACCTTACAACTAGATAGGCAGATACAATTTTAAAGGATCACCAATGTTATCGTATTTCCCTAGACTAACCCACAAACGTCAACCTCATGGTGGCGCTAGAAGAAAGGTCAGGGGATCACCACGTCTTCAGAATTCATCATCTTAAAGCCACGAATGTCTATAAAAGTAAATGTTGCATTCTTTTTTCTTTTTCTTTTGACCTGCTGCTAGCACTACAGGGCAAACACCAAAGTCTTTATCATTCATCCTCTCACGGCAATCCATCTGTTAGTTATTGAGATATCTAAGTCTGGACAAAGTGATGGACCAACCAACAAACTGACACATTCAGTTTGCTTATTTAAAGTTGGGGCATGTACTACTGAGCACATAATGATGCCTTTCACCACACTTATGCCTCTCTAGATTTTTTTGTGCACACATTCATGTATTGGAGGAAACTGTAATTGTTGTTTTATTTACAAATGTTTGACGCCTGCACATGTAAATACCTGCCTCGGGGCCTAACCCCAGGCACGATAACACAAGTGTCAAATATATTTTCCTATCAGTCCAAGGCTCACAGGATTGTATTTTTTTCAAGGCTCTCGATTAGCATACGCATGATTTAAGCAGATGCGTAAGTGCAGTCTGTAGCGAGGTGCAAACCTATAATTTCCAGCTATTACATCAAATGT